>NC_053025.1:370600893-370860951 GCF_003073215.2 Triticum urartu | reverse complement strand
ATCTTTTGAGTGGGCCCTAACCCATAGGTCTTTTCCCAGGATCTTACCTGACTCTTCTAATTTTTCCGGAGATATTCTCAAATTCTTTTCGAAGTTTGATGTAAGAATGAATCATCATCAATCAGATGGTTTCTCCAAGATCTTTCAAATTATTTTCATTGTTGGCTCAACCTCTTCGCTTTTCATTCTCCCGAGGTGTCTCATCAATTATCATGGTGGTGTTTCCCATCGTCATTCTCGGATTTGAAGACCAAAGAGGAGTTCCTCTTAAATCCTTACTCGTTCTTCCGAAGATTCATTGTGCTAGCTTTGTGCCATCCTCTCATCATTGTTTTTGATTGTAAGAATTCTTTTCACCCATCCGGAACAATTCAGGAGTCTTTGCAGTTTGATTCTCCAGACCCATCATCTCATAATTATTCATTCCAGCTTTCAGCTCTCGTTCTCCAAATCATACCGGTGCATCATTCAAGTATTCTCTTATTAGCTCATGATCTCTTTGTTCTCATGTATCTAAATTCTTTCAAGTATCAACATCATTTTCTAATTCTTCCCGGTGTTTCTTTATCTTTTCTTTGTTCATTTTCAATCATTACGGTGGTTAGTTCAAGGTTCCTCTTCATATGTTATCATTTGTTCTTCCCAATCTTACCGGCGGATCATTGAAGTCTTTTCTCAAGATTGCGCTATATCTCTCTTAATCCTTTCTACGAGAATAAGTGGTATGCCAAATCCGTTGCTTGTCATCAATTTAAATTGGTGAAGGATAAGCATAATGTAACTATTATTCTTGTTTCGTCGAGTGAATTCAATTCCTTATTCCAGAGGTTCATCAAATTCTCGATTTCATTTGTTTCATCTTTTTCTTTTCCCGGAGTTCCAAGCTCTCTCAATTATACCATCATGAAGATCCATCTAAATCATTGCAAGGCTTCACCTTGTGTTTTCAAATTCTCTTCCTTCCTACCGTTTATTTTATTACCGGAGTTCTTCACGGAGACTCTACATGGTGGCTCATCAAGGATTCTTTTCATTCTTCAATTGTTCTTCAAGATTTCTCTTGTAGTTAAGTTCCACCAAGCTATACTCAAAAATAAACTTGGTGTTAAACACATGTCTTGTTTTGAGGAGTTCAAGCATTCTTCATCTTGCATTCCAAAGTGCAATTCTTTCATATCTCATCTTTTGAGGTGGTGTTATGTCACTCTTGACAATTTCCCTTCGTATGTCGTGATTCAACAGTTGTTAAGAATGAGATATTTTGAATCCATCAACTTCTTTGTTGGAGTATCTTGGTATAGATTTCACCTAAAGCCTTCTATTGGGAATGTTGCTATTGTGGTGCTTATCAATGTTCCAAGTTATCTCTTTATCATCGTGGTGGAAGAAAATTGTCATCTCTTTGGTGCTCTCAATCAAATTAATTGTAAGTTAGTGGCAGAATTTCAGCTCAAGTTTTGAGATGTTTTCCATAAGCCCACATCAAGCTTATTGTTTTCGTTGTTGATTTCCAACAACTCTGGTCAACCTTCTTTGCAGGATGCTTTCCAAGTTCATTTGTGGCAGAAGTTGTCTTTTTCTTCTTTGTCCCTTTTATCCCAACGATCTAGCTTCTATTCGTTTGTTCCGGAGGCATTGTGATGTTGCATGCTTCGACCCATCATCCCATTTTTTTGCAAAGATCATGTTCTTTCCTTTGCTTATCCATTCAACCGGAGTGTCGTGCCCTCTTTTCAAGTTCTTCCCATTCTGTCAAGTTTTGCCTCCCTTCTCAACCGAAGTGCTGTGTGAAATCTTTCTTACCCCTTGTGCCATTCTTTCAATAGTTCCAGAGGCAGTGTGTTGTTGATTTCGTCAAGTATCATCCAATCTTATCAAGTTCTTATTCAATTCCTTTTCTTTTTCAGTCGGAGTCCTGTCCAAATTATATCATTCTTAATCCTTCCCTATCTTGTTTTAACCGGAGTGGTTTCAATATATATCTTGCCCTTCAACCTACAAGGTTCTCGCAATGTTCCTTATCCCTCTTTTATAACGAAGTGTTTTCAACTTCTTGCATCTTTGTTGGATTCCTCATTCCAATTTGTTTAACCTCTCAAGGTTGGTTGGTTTCACTCGTTTGTCAAAGAAGCAACTTTGTTTTACCTCTTCCTCTTTCGTTTTCTCTCCGGTGCCATCCTATCTTGTAGTGGTGGAGTGTTGTAACGCCCCAACACCGGAGCTTCAGATGCCTTCCATGTTTGCCGAGTTTCGTCGGGTGATTTGTTTTGTCTGTTGCATTCATCTTTGCAGCTTGAGCATTGCATCATGTCATCATGCCATCATGACATTTCATTTAATTAAACTCAACCAAATAAAATGCATAGATCTTTGATCTACTTAAATTGAGGGAACTCACATGGTGATTTCTCTTTATAACATATATCCTCCCAATATTATTAGGGAGCTATAAAAATATATTCCATTAATTTGGAATTTACCGCAACACACATGCATGTTAAATCCCTTCCTTTCCTTCTTCATGTTTTGACTCTCTAACTTTGCCTAATTCTTTTCCCATCTACCGAGGCTCTTTCTTTAATCTCATCATTTTTGAGCACTTCTAAAACCTAGCCCCAATTCAAACCCATTTGAACGATATTCAAATGAGTTTGAATTTAAATCTTGCATTCGTGCCAACTTCTATGTTCTTGGATCAAGCTCAGTTATGTGGGTCCGGAAAATTATCCGCGTGTCCTACTTCTTCCCCAATACCTCCTTTCTTCTCCTTTTACTCTTTGTTATTTCCTGTTTATAGAAAATAAGAGAGGGAGAGAAGGGAGCCCAGCAGGCCATTTAGGCACAGCCGCACCTAAACCTAGCCGGCCCAAGGGGCATGCCCGATCCCATCTCTCCCTCTCCCTCGTCTCCACCCTGCAGCCAGGAGCCCTACGTTCGATCCCATCTCCTCTCCCTTTCCCTCTTTCCCTTCCGTCCAGTGCCGCCAGAGGAGTCCCTCTCCTCGATCTCCCTCGAACCCCTGCTATGGCGCTGCACCTTGCCCCGAGCTCGCGACTGCTCCGCTCCTCCTGCCATGCTCCAGCGTTGCGCCGCTGCATCCTTGTTGCGCGCCGAGGCGCTGCCTCCTCTGCATGTCACGCCCGAGGCCCTGCGAGCCTCCCGCATGCCGCCGTGCTCTCCCGCCTCCTCCCTAGCGAGAACAGCGATGGCCGGAGCTCTTCTTGCCCCGTGCGTTGCCGCCTATCCATGATCGCCACCCCGTGTGCTCTGCCGCCCTACGCCTCCACCTCGCCGGACCTGCTCCATCCTCCGCATTCTCCTGCCTTGCAGATCCTCCGCTGCTGCCACACCATCACCACCTTGCTGCCTGCTGCCTTCAAACCCTCCACCCTCGTCCTACAAACCGCTGCCCCGAGCGCCCATGTCCTCGAGCACCCACTGAGTCGGGAGCAACTCCATCGCCTGGCGCCCGTTCTCCCCTTCATCGGTGCCTTGTTGCGCCACCTCGGCCATGGTATACCGCTGCCCGCTTTGACGTTGCTAAGACCATCGGACCCGGAACGCAAGACTGCCTCCGTGGATTATTCAAGTACCACGACGACCGTTGTTTGCCAAGTACACCTTCAGATGGCAAAGTTCCTCTTCAAAATGAAAGTACCACGATGGCTGGAGCCCTCGGATCATTCAAGTTCATTTACGAAAACGTGTATGACCATCATCGAAACTGCAAAGTACCTCTACGCACGGATATCACCAAGCACTACGATACCGATGACATCCACTACTATTGTTGCTGAGGGTTTCGTCAAGTTCAACTACATTGGCTACGAACGGTGACGACCCCGAACATTTACGGACGTGTACGACTACCTTTGCCCGAAGAACCGCGGGTTACAAGCGCCGTGTACAACTACCGTCACCGTGGATTTGACAAGTTCGCAAGTATGACTACTTCCCACGACTACCCTCGAGGACTTTGGTTCCATCAAGTTCCACGACAACATAGGTACAACTACCACCGCTGTGATTTTTCGACAAGACGTCGTGTACCTCTACTTCCACTACCGCCACGATGATCACCGATGACCGATAGTACCACTACTTCCACAACGACCGTCCCGAGAATGCCTACTTCCCCTACACCGCACCGAACTCGACCCATTTCCAATACACACGCTTCGAAGGTATAACCCCGAGATGACCGTCGGAGAACGAATACTTTTGTGGTATGAGATGTTCGTGTTTGCACAGTGTCCGAGATGTCGTTGCACATTCCTCCTCTTTGCCATGCCGTCGACTCATGGGAAACCCGGTTACCGGGAGCACCCCACCGTTCATCATGACACGCTCCCGTCACATTTTCCATTGCACCGACATCTCAATCGCGTTACTGGAACCGATATGTTGTCAGGGCATCATTTTCAGATTCGTCGCCGTGGCCCCTTTCTTTCCACAACGGTGACAAATGCCTCGTCTCTTATTATGTCAACATTTTCATAAAACATGCATAAAACTTGCACATGTCATTCGCATCATGATAATAACATTTAAAATGTTTAAAATTGTTGTTGCACCAAATTGCTAAATGCATATGGGGATTTATCAGAATTGTTGTTTGTTATTTCCATCCTCATTTAAACTTGCCTTAACCATTAAATTTAATTATGTTTCACCTCTTGCCTTGTTTAACAACATTTAATTTTGTTGAGTACATAATCAAGAGAGAACTAAATAAGTCATGTGGTGTTTCGTCAATATGCAACTCGTTACGTATTGAGCTCCACTTAATTTGTAGTATTGTTTGTTGCACTTTGCCATGACATGCTTGATTAAATCGGAGATGCATCATACTTGGTTGTGCATCATGCCATGTTTATGTGATGGTTGTTTACTATGTTGCTTGCTTCTTTCCGAGTTGCCTCTCTCGTTAGCTTCGGTTTCATTTCGGAGTTGTGAGGATTCGTTCGACGACGTCCGTTTGTCTTCTTCATGGGCTTGTTCTTCTTCCATGCAGGATCTCAGGCAAGATGATCATACCCTCGAAATTAATTCTATCTTTGCTTGCTAGTTGCTCGCTCTATTGCTATGTCGTGCTACCTACCACTTGCTATATCATGCCTCCCATATTGCCATGTCAAGACTCTAACCCATCTTTCCTAGCAAACCGTTGTTTGGCTATGTTACCGCTTTTGCTCAGCCCCTCTTATAGCGTTGCTAGTTGCAAGTGAAGTTGAAGTTTGTTCCATGTTGGAACATGGATTTTGTTGGGATATCATTATTATGCCTTATTTACTTTAATGCATCTATATACTTGGTAAAGGGTGGAAGGCTCGACCTTATGCCTGGTGTTATGTTCCACTCTTTCCGCCCTAGTTTGCGTCATACCGGTGTTATGTTCCTTGATTTTGCATTCCTTACGCGGTTGGGTGTTATGGGAACCCCTTGACAGTTCGCTTTGAATAAAACTCCTCCATCAAGGCCCAACATTGGTTTTACATTTGCCTAGCAACCTATGCCTTTTCCCCTTGGGTTTCTGGAGCCCGAGGGTCATCTTTATTTTAAACACCCTTGGGCCAGTGCTCCTCTGAGTGTTGGTCCGAAACATGCAGCCTACAGGGCCACCTCGGGGAAACTTCAGGGTTGGTTTTACTCGTAGCTTGACCTATCCTGTGTGCCCGGAGAATGAGATACGTGCGAATCCTATCGGGATTTGTCGGCACATCGGGCGGCTTTGCTGGTCTTGTTTTACCATTGTCGAAATATCTTGTAACCAGGATTCCGAGACTGGTCGGGTCTTCTAGAGAGAAGAAATATCCTTCGCTGACCGTGAGAGCTTGTGATGGGCTAAGTTGAGACACCCCTGCAGGGTATAAACTTTCGAAAGCTGTGCCCGCGGTTATGTGGCAGATGGGAATTTGTTAATATCCGGTTGTAGAGAACTTGACACTTAACTTAATTAAAATGATTCAACCGCGTGTGTAGCCGTGATGGTCTCTTTTCGGCGGAGTCCGGGAAGTGAACACGGGTTGTGTTATGCTTGAACGTAAGTAGCTTCAGGATCACTTCTTGATCACTTCTAGCTTCTCGATCATTGTGTTGCTTCTCTTGTCGATCTTATTTGCGTATGTTAGC
The DNA here is from genome assembly GCF_003073215.2 of Triticum urartu. Lineage (NCBI taxonomy): Eukaryota > Viridiplantae > Streptophyta > Magnoliopsida > Poales > Poaceae > Triticum > Triticum urartu. The sequence continues at coordinate 370,854,819 of NC_053025.1, read as the reverse complement.
CACCATATATGCTTAGTGCTTGCTGCAGCTCCACCTCATTACCTTATCCTACCCATAAGCTTAAATAGTCTTGATCTCGCGGGTGTGAGATTGCTGAGTCCTTGTGACTCACGGATACTTCCAAACAGTTGCAGGTGTCGATGATACCAGTGCAGGTGACGCAACTGAGCTCAAGTGGGAGCTCGATGAAGATCTTGATCGTTGCTATTTGTCTTTTTGGTTGATCAGTAGTGGAGCCCAGTTGGGACGATCGGGGATCTAGCATTTGGGGTTGTCTTCTTTTATTTTGGTTCCATAGTCGGACCTTGATTGTATTTTGGACGATGTATGTTTAACTTGTATTTGTGTGAAGTGGCGATTGTAAGCCAACTCTTTATCCCTTTCTTGTTCAGTACATGGGATGTGTGAAGATTACCCCTCTTGCGACAAGCCTACCATGCGGCTATGTCTCTAAGTCGTGCCCTGACACGTGGGAGATATAGCCGCATTGTGGGTGTTACATGGACTGGCCTATTTGTTTTCAGTCGACTGTTATTTTCATAGGACCACACCTTGTGGTGTGCTGGAGGAGCATCTGCATTTCCCAGCAATCCCTGTGCTCATATTTCAAAATCCTAGAATCTAGTAATTTCGTGTGCCATGCATGTTGTAGAGCTACCATATGTCTCCCATCATTATTTCTCACCGACCTGCTATCTGCTACCTTTACAATGTACTACTTGTGCACACACTTCACCTATACTCACACTATTGTTTTTTTATGCATGGGTATTTCAGACTCTGATGTAGTGTTGATGAATACAAAAAAGAAAAGACAGAAGTCGCTCCAGTGTAATTCGAAGATAAGCACTAAGCATTTCAGCGCTCTAAAGGGTGCAGTGCTAGTAGATGGAGACAATAAACGTATCTCTGCAGTTGATGATCTCAATTGCCACACACAACAACCCAGGTGCTTTCTTTAACTTTGCGCTGTCAAATGTGGTTGCATGTTGCATATGGTGTCCAGCTTGTATTACTTCCAATTTGGTTAAATTGCATCAGCTTACTTTACACATTATACCTTTGATAATGACATGCCTTCCTGTTTTTGATACATACTACATATGTATATTAACCATGTTCGTACATCAAACTAATGCTCTTTTGTATCCCTCATCAATCGCATATGACGAGACAGTCATCCGAGTGGGTTACTGTGAGACGCGCTACTCATTTAAAGAGTGCAGTGTCATCCTCCCCACATGATTCCCAAGAAACAGCAAGGCTAAATGAAGATAATCAATGTAGCTCTCTAGTTGATGACCGCAATTCCCCCACACCGCCATCGCAGGTGCTTGCTCTTACTTGGCAGTGTGATATGTGGTTGCATGTTTCATATGGTGTCTACCTTGTAATGCTTCTAATGAGGGTAAATTGCATCTGCTTAGTTAACACATTATACCTATGAATATGACATGTGTTCCTATTTTTGGTACATGTTAAGTCTTTGTATTAACCATGTTCTTAATCAAACTACTTTTCTTGTGTATCCCTCATCAATCACTTCTAACGAGACACCTTCAAGTTGACAATGTAATATTGGTTGCATCTTGCATATCATTTCAAACATGTATTGCCTCTAATTTGTTGAAGTGCCACTTATAATGAGACACATCTAACTTGGTAGAGTGATTTTGGTTGGATCTTTCATATGGTGTCTAGATTGCATTGCTTCCAATTTGTTGGAATGCCTTCTGGTTAGCGTTTTTCATACATATTCCATCCTCCTACAATGTGGTTGCCATACATAAAAGTTGTGTTTGTCAGTATCATGCATCAACGAATTTGGAAGTGCGAATTTCATTCCTTTTTTCTTGTGTGTTTACTTGACAATGCAAAATCTAAAAGGACGAAGGCACGAAATGATGGTGGTCCTCTGGAGCAACCGAAATAGATGATCTCTCTAGATTCTCCTGCTACTCTTACTGCAGTGCAAGTTCCAAATCTCGTCTCCCCTACTCCACAACCCCAGGTGCTTGCTCTAACATGGCAGTGTGATATCTGGTTGCATGTTGCATATGGTGCCTAGCTTGTATTTCTCCTAACTTGTTAAATTGCATCTCCTTAGCTTACACATTATACATGTGAAAATATGGCACACCTTCCTGTTTTTGGTACATACTACATCTGCCTATCACACCATGTTCTTACATCAAACTACTGTTCTTGTGTATCCTGCATCCATCGCTTATGATGAGACAGTCACGCCCGTGGGTTAGTATGAGATGTGCTACTCTTATAAAGTGCGCAGTTTCATCCTCTCCACCTGATTCTTAAGAAACAACAAGACTAATTGAAGATATTGAACGTAGCTCTGTACTTGAAGACCGCACTTCCCCTACAACACCATCGCAGGTGCTTGCTCTAACTTAGCAGTGTGATATGTGGTTGCATGTTGCATACGGTGTCTAGCTTGTAATGCTTCTAATTAGGTTAAATTGCATCTGCTTAGTTTACACATTATACCTGTGAATATGACATGCCTTCCTATTTTTGGTACACACTACATCTATGTGTTAACCATGTTCTTGCATGAAACTACCTCTCTTCTGTATCCTGCATCAATCACTTATGATGAGACACCTTTATTCGTTGCATATTGCATATTATTTCTAGCCTGTTGTGATGTATAGCTTCTAATTTGGTCAAATACATTTGTTAGGCCACCCTTTTAATTTGGCAGAGTGATATTGGTTTCATCTTTCATATGGTTTCTAGCTTGCATTGCTTCTAACTAGTTCAAATACCTTTGCTTAGTTTACACTTTGTACATCATACAAGTCAATATGTCATGCCGTCCTGTTTTTCATACATATTCCATCCTCCCATCATGCGTCTGTCTTAGATGAAAGTAGTGCTCGTCAGTATCATGCATCAATGAGTTCTGAAGAGAAAATTTTATTCCTTTTTTCTTGTGGGTTTGACTGGACAAGGCAAAATCAAAAAAAGAGGAAGGAAAGGAGTAAGAAAGGCGATGATGGTGGTCCTCTGCAGCAACGTAAACAGAGCATCTGTACGGATTCTCCTTGTACTGCTAGTGCGTTACAAGTTCCAAGTCTCCGCTCCCCTACTCCACCATCCAAGGTGCTTGCTACAACTTGGCGGTGTGATATCTGGTTGCATGTTGCATATGGTGTCTAGCTTGTATTGCTCCTAATTAGTGTAAACTGCATTTGCTTAGCTTACACATGATACGTGTGAATATGACACACTTTCCTGTTTTTGGTACATACTATATCTGTCTATCACACCATGTTCTTACATGAAACTACTCTTCTTGTGTATCCTGCGCCAGTCACATATGATGGGACACCATTAAGTTGACAGTGTGATATTGGTTTGTGTCTTGAATATGATTTCTAGCATGTAGTGCTTCTAGTTTGATGAATGCCACCTATGACGAGACAGTTTTAACTTGGCAGAGTGATATTGATTGCACCTTCCATATGGTGTCTAGCTTGCAGTGCTTCTAATTTGTTGAAGTGCCTACTTCTTAGTTACCACATCATAGGTGTGAATATGTCAAGCCATCCAGTTTTTCATACATATCCTATCCTTGTATCATGACTTTTCCTTTCATCATAGTAGTGTTCGTCAGTATCATGCATGAATGAGTTTTGAAGAGCGAATTTTATTCCTTTTTCTTGTCGGTTTGACCTCACAATGCAAAATCAATAAAGCGGAAGGAAATTGGTAAGGCATTGGATGATGGTGGACCTTCCGAGCAACTGAAACGGAGGGTCTCTACAGATTCTACTCCGCCATCCTCCCAACAAGATTCACAAGACAACGCAAGGCTAGATAGTCAACGTAGCTGTGTAGATGATGAGCACATCTCCCCTACTCCACCATCACAGGTGCTTGCTCTAACTTGGCACTATTATATGTGGTTGCATGTTGCGTATGATGTCTAGCTTGTATTGCTTCTAACTTTGTTGAATTTCATCTGCTTACTTTACACATAATGCCTGTGAATATGACATGTGTTCCTGTTTCTAGAACATACTATATCTGATCACACCATGTTCTTACATCAGACTACTGTTCTTGCTTATCCCGCATCAATCAGTTATGATAAGGCGCCTTTAATTAAGTCACCACTTTGATATTGGTTGTGTCATGCATATGATTTCTAGCATGTACTGCTTCTAATTTGTTGAAACGCCAGACAGTTTGAACTTGGCAGAGTGATATTGGTTGCACCTTTCATGTGGTGTCTAGCTTGCAGTGCTTCTAATTTGTTGAAATGCCTTCTACTTAGTTACCACATCATAGGTGTGAATATGTCACGCCGTCCTGTTTTTCGTACATATTCCATCCTCGTATCATGTGTTTGCCTTTCATCCGAGTAGTGTTCGTCAGTATCATGCATGAATGAGTTCTGATGAGTGAATTTTATTCCTTTTTCTTATCGGTTTAACTTCATAGTGCAAAATCAATACAGCTGAAGGAAATTAGTCCAGCAATGGATGATGGTGGTTGAGGGAGTCCTGGATTAGGGGGTCTCCGGACAGCCGGACTATATCCTTTGGCCGGACTATTGGACTATGAAGTTAAACCGGATGGAACTCTACTTGGCGTGGAAGGCAAGCTAGGCAATACGGATATGTATATCTCCTCCTTTGTAACCGACCATGTGTAACCCTAGCACCTTCCGGTGTCTATATAAACTGGAGGGGTTTAGTCCGTAGGACAACAGACAATCATACCATAGGCTAGCTTCTAGGGTTTAGCCTCTTCGATCTCGTGGTAGATCAACTCTTGTATTACCCATATTATCAAGAATAAATCAAGCAGGACGTAGGGTTTTACCTCCATCAAGAGGGCCCGAACCTGGGTAAAACATCGTGTCCCCTGCCTCGTGTTACCATCCGCCTTAGACGCACAGTTCGGGACCCCCTACCCGAGATCCGCCGGTTTTGACACCGACATTGGTGCTTTCATTGAGAGTTCCTATGTGTCGACATCATTAGGCTTGATGGCTCCCTCAATCATCGATAGCGATGCAGTTCAGGGTGAGACTTTTCTCCCGGGACAGATCTTTGTGTTCGGCGACTTCGCACTGCGGGCCAACTCGCTTGGCCATCTGGAGCAGATCGAGAGTTACGCCCCTGGCCACCAGGTCAGGTTTGGAAGCTTAAACTACACGGTCGATATCCACGAAGACTTGATCTTCGACGGATTCGAGCCCCTTCCTAATGCGCCACACGGTCACGATGAGCATGATTTAGCTCTGCCATAGGACAGTGTTCAGGAGATCGCGCCGGCAACCGCTCTGACCCTCAATTCGGAGCCAGTTGCGCCATCCATGGACGGGTGGATAGACCCCGCCACGGAGGCCGCACTCTCATCGGCGATCGAGCCGAGTAACGACCTTACCCTTCACGGGAGCCGTGACGCCGAACTACCGGATTCTTCCTCGGCCACGGACTCTGAACCTCCTGTGCCCGTACCTATCGAACCCGACTGGGCGCCGATCATGGAGTTTACCTCCGCGGATATTTTTCAGCACTCGCCCTTCGGCGACATACTAAACTCATTAAGGTCTCTCTCCCTGTCAGGAGAGTTAGGGCCGAACTATGTTCGGCAGGATTGGGATGCGGATGACGAAGAAATTCGCTGCCCACCCACCACCCACTTAGTAGCCACTGTCGATGATTTGAACGACATGCTCAATTTCGATTTCGACTCCGAAGACATCAACGGTATGGACGACGATGCAGGAGACGAACAGGAACCACTGCCCACAGGGCACTGGACGCCCACTTCGTCATATGATGTATACATGGTGGACACACCCAAAGAAAATGATGACGAGGAACTGAAGGACGCAGCGAAGGGTTGTTCCCTCGAGAAGCAGTCAAAGCGGCAGCGTAAGCGCCGCTCCAAATCCCGCCTCGGCAGAAACAGCGGTCATATAGACCCAACGATAGAGCAGGGTGAACCATCGCCCGACCAGGGCAACACGGAAAATCAAACCGAACAACCCAACCCCGTCGAAGATAACAGTCCGGATGATATCACACCGGACAGGCACCCAGAGCAACAGAATGCCCATCAAAGGCTGGTTGCCACTGCGAGGAGTCTGAAAAAGCAGAAGCAAAGGCTCAGGGCTGCACAAGACACACTCAGAGTCAGATGGAGTGAAGTACTCAACACTGTAGCGAAGTACGGCGGTAATCGTCACACCAAGATATACCCGAAGCGAAAGCTGCTACCTGAATTCGATGAGGAGGCCTTAGGTCCCCCGCAATCAAAAAACAAAACGGCCATCCAGTCGGATAGACGACCTCGTGGCCAACATAGAACGGCAAACGACGCCGCACATAAGCCGGTACACGATCCACGTGAGGACTCACATCAAAAGTACGGCGCAACCAGATCCATCTACGGGCCACGCAAGCGCGCTCCAGCATGCAATGCAACACAACAAACATCCCAATACCACGGTACACCCAAATACAGGGGTGCCGCACACCCCCTATGTTTCACCGATGAGGTGCTGGACCATGAATTTCCAGAGGGATTCAAACCCGTAAACATAGAGGCGTACGATGGACAACAGACCCTGGGGTCTGGATTGAGGACTACATCCTCCATATCCATATGGCTCGAGGAGACGATCTCCATGCCATCAAGTACTTACCCCTCAAGCTCAAAGGGCCAGCTCGGCACAGGCTTAAAAGCCTCCCAGAAAACTCCATTGGAAGCTGGGAAGAGCTCAAAGACGCCTTTCGGGCAAATTTTCAAGGGACTTATGTCCGACCACCGGATGCAGACGATTTAAGTCATATAACTCAACAGCAGGGAGAGTCAGCCCGAAAGCTTTGGAACAGATTCCTCACTAAAAAGAACCAAATAGTCGACTGTCCGGACGCCGAAGCCTTAGCCGCTTTCAAGCACAGCGTTCGAGACGAATGGCTTGCCAGACACCTCGGCCAAGAAAAGCCGAGAACAATGGCAGCATTAACAAGCCTCATGACCCGCTTTTGCGCGGGCGAGGACAGCTGGTTAGCCCGGTGCAACACCAGCGACCCAAGTACATCCAAAGTCAGGGACGGAAACAGGAAATCACGACGCAGCAAAAACAAGCGATGAAATAAAGAAGACTGCCCGAAGAGCACAACGGTAAACGCCGGATTCAAAAGCTCTCCGGCAGGTCAGCAAAAGCTGCCCCCCAAAGGCAACAGAGACGAACTGTCCAGCCTAAACAAGATTCTGGACCAAATATGTCAGATCCATAGCACCCCCGATAAACCTGCAAATCATACCCATAGAGAATGTTGGGTCTTCAAGCAGTCCGGCAAGCTTAACGCCGAACACAAGGGGCAGGATACACCAAGCTAAGACGAGGACGAGCCTCGCAAGCAAAGAATTGGGGAACAGAAGAAGTTCCCACCAGAAGTCAAAATAGTAAACGTATTACACATGACAATGGGGAGAAACAAAGCGGCACTCCTAGAGACACATGCCCCAGGGCCTATCACCGCGGAGTCCTGCCACTGGTCGTTCCAACCGGTCACCTTCGACCATCGAGATTACTCGGCAAGTATCTAGCGTGCAGGATGGGCTGCCTTGGTATTAGACCCAATAATTGACGGATACCACTTCACACGAGTCCTGATGGATGGTGGCAGCAGTCTAAACCTGATATATCAGGATACAGTCTGCAAAATGGGGATAGACCCAACAAAAATTAGCCGCAGCAATACTACCTTTAAAGGAGTAACGCCAGGCCTAGAGGCCCATTGCACGGGCTCCCTGCTACTAGAGGTTATATTCGGCTTTCCCGATAACTTCCGTAGAGAACATTTAACGTTCCACATCGCTCTATTCCAAAGTGGCTATCAAGCACTACTCGGACGCGAAGCTTTCGCTCTCTTTAATGCAATACCACATTACGCTTCCCTCATGCTTAAGATGCCCGGTCCATGTGGCATCATTATAGTAAGTGGAAATGTTGAGCGCTCCTTGCGCGCGGAAAACCGTGCGGCTGCCTTGGCAGCCGCACACTAAACGGCCTCACCAACTAAAGCATCTGACATGTCGTTAAGACCACGAACACGGTTGGACGAGTCCGGTACTGCTATATGTAATTGATACAGGTTTGATGGCTATACCCCTATTACAATACAAGGGGGTCAACGCGCGCGCACAAGTGACAATCAGGCTCAACTTTACCCATATTGTTTATTTAGTATAACCTACCTTTTGCATGGCAACTTTTCAATTAAGTTCCTCTCTTTTTCAGATGACCATCGTGCTACACCCGTCCAGAATACGGCACAACGGAGACACAGGCGCAGACGTGCAGCAGGGACCCGTTCGAAGGAATCTTTTTAGATTAAGACCCTGCGTAAACCTTTATTACTATCTCTTGTTGATACACATCCCTCAGATTCTCGGTACAATTGAGAAGGATGCTGACGTATTGGCATGTGGCCACGTCAGAATATTGCACGTACCCGGACACCAGGGGCTTATTACAAAGGGCACTGTTTAGGCCAAGTTTACACCATAAAGACTGAATACCTTAGGGAGTGTTCGGCGTCGTGAGTTTGGTCTCATATGCATCAGCTCCAAATCATGTCTTTGGTCAAATGTTGGGTTTGCCCGGCTCCTGTGTTTTGCTGCCTTACATTCCGCTCTATTGGCTAAGGCGGCACCAGGAGAACTACTGCGATCGTGCCCTAGTTCATCCGGACGAGCACCTCAGTAGAGAAAGCCGAAAACTGACTGTCATGATATAGCATGAGACTGGTCAACCACTCGATGACCTATCGGAATCTTCGGGATTCCTCCGCCTTAACGAAGGGCCGTTTCCCGGCCAGGCATGTACGCACCCCGAATTCGGATGAGTGCGGAGCCACCAGGGGCTATATAGTAGCCCCACTGTCAAACTCCTCTGGCTAAGTGGAAGTGTTAAAGCATTATAGTCCGGTTGCCTAGTTCGCTGTGCTATCACCTCCTTAATGGACCAAGACGTTGGGTCAAGTGTGAACATGCGTCTTCTGCGAACACCCCCGAATTATATGCGTGGGGGCTAAAGCCGACGACTACAATCTTTCAGGTTATATACATATATACATAAACGGCCGCACAGGAGGCATCATAATACTTTCGGGCAAAAGTATAAATACAGCCTTGATAAACTTAATAAAACATTGTTTTTACAATGGGAATACATGTCACTGAAACATAATATTCTTCGAGCACTGGGCCTCTATCGAACGAGCGCCTTCAAGAACTTCTTCAAAATAGTGCTCGGCAGCCACTCGGCATATGGTCGAACCTTGCGCTGCAACAGTGGTAGCATCCATCTCCGCCCAGTATGTTTTGACACGGCCAAGGGCCATCCGCGAGCCTTCTATACACGCCGACCTCTTCATCGCATTAATGCGTGACACCACACCAAGGAATTGCTGCACCAAACTGAAATAGTTGTTCGGCTTTGGCCTTTCCGGCCACAGATGATCCACAACAGACCTCATGGCGAGTCCGGACAATCTATTCAGCTCGGCCCATTCGGCAAGTCGATCAGCCAATGGAAGCGGACGCTCTGGAACATTAAATTGTGACCAAAATAGCTTGTCCACTTCATGATCCGTTTGATCTCGGAAGTATTCGGCCGCATCGACAGCACTCACCGCCAAGTCCAGATATGCGTCCGCCGAACTCCACAGCCGGTCCAGAGGGGCATACCGAGGATCTCCAAACTTCCTCCGCAGCATAAAGGGTTTCCCAGCCACGATATCCCCGGCTTGACACAGCTCCTCCTTTTTAGCTCTCATCGCAGAGCGGGTGTCTTTGGTCACCATCGTGGCCTTTTCCAGGTCTGTCGCCTTCCCCCAGTTTTATTCTTCAAGAAGTTGGCAACGGTCGGTAGTATCTTTTAACTTTACAGCCATCTTGGCCGTTTTCTCTTTGCTCTCGCAATGTGCGGCCTGTTCAGCCCTTAACTCTTCGGCCGCTTGCAAAGCAGCTGCATTGCTACTCCTTGCTTGCTCCTTGGCTCGGGCAAGCTCCCCCCGAAGGGTCTCCGCGGTGGCCGCTCCATCTACAGTCACAACATATTAAAGATACTGGCATCATGCTGCTCTTATTATGTGATGATCACCAGAAAGGCCACTCACCCTCTGCCTCGTCAAGCCGCTCGTTGACAAGCACAATGTCGGCATCTGCCGCATCCAGCTGCCGCTTTAGTTCGGCATACCCATCAGTCCTGCTAGCCACCGGAGCCTCCACCACCTGCACATAAAGGCAGTCTGGTTATTGCCGAGGACTATGATCCTCTGTTTGCCGCTGTTTTCGACGACAACCAGAGTCTCAGGGGCTACTATCTACACAGGGCACATCTAAAAATATGCGGTACTTTCAAAAATATACATCATTTCACGTACCTCAAAACCCGTCAGTAGACTCATAAAGGTTTCATGCAGCTCGCTTTCGGCGGACGAAATCCTTTCAATCACCGTACCCATCAATGTGCGGTGCTCTTCTGAGATAACCGCCTTCTCCAGCAGATCCCTTCGTATATCCGACCGCTCACCAGACGGTGCCGGAATCTTTTGATTGCTCTCTTCGAGAGCCGGATACTGAGGACTTTAGGTGGCCATAGGATTACCTTCTGGCCTTGCCAGATCAGGAGAAGCCCTCCGCGACGACACCTCAGGGTCGCCCGCTTCGTAAGGCGGTGTGGCAGGGGGAGGCGTTTCACTCTCCATCATCTCCGGAAGAAGATCCCCCGAAGACGAGCTTAGCTGAGAAGGGCTAAGATCCAAACTGTAAGATAAATACTTCGGTTATTTTCCTCAGAAGTAAGGTAGGATATCTTCACTATTAAATACCTTTTGATTACTTACAGCTCGTTAGAGGGCTGATCCCCGCGCGGACATTGTGCGGCAAGAACACCCTCCGAGGCAGGACCCTCTGGCGGAGATTTCTTCTCCCGCTTGGAAACCTTGATTTCCGGATCTTCGGAGGTAGTCCTCTTCCTTCCCCGGGGAGAGAGAATGTTAGATTCTTCCCCTCGGTTATCCTCCCTCACGGAGGCGCTCATTCCCTCGGTTGGAATAGGTAGCGATGGAGGCCCGCTTTCGCCCTCTTTATTCCCCCTTCATCTTCTTTTGAGGGCACCGGACAAGGTGCTGGCTCGAGCATCTTTTCTGGCACCATATTGTCCAAGTCTTCAGGAAGGGGGGCCGAACACCGGATCATCTTCGCTTTTGTTATCCAGTCCAGGTCAAAGAGCGATTCTTCAGGATGATGTCATGATAAATAAAATGGATTTTTGCATTCGTGCCCCTAGTTGGGTCACACTCGACTGATTTGCCCCTAGTTTTTCAACAATTGCGGTTTTGCCCAGCTCACTTCACTCGCCTTGTGTTTTTTCCCTTCCAGGACGGTTCCGACCAATCATGGTTCGCCACATGGCGACTGCTCATTGGTCGGAACCGCCCTGGAAGGGCAAAAACACAAGGCGAGTGAAGTGAGCTGGGCAAAACCGCAATTATTGAAAAACTAGGGGCAAATCAGTCGAGTGTGACCCAACTAGGGGCACCAATACAATTGTTCCTAAATAAAAGGATGGTGTGTTCGGCCATGGGATTACTTACTTGGGCAGCGGTGCGGTTGCTGCTCAGGCCCACGTCCTCGGTGGTGTCCGGACACTCTATTTGGGGTCTGAAGAACGATTTGTACATCTCCTCGTGCGTCATGCCGAGGAAATTCTGAATAGTGCGCGGTCCTTCTGGGTTGAATTCCCACATACGGAGGGGCCGACGCTTGCAAGGCTGGATTCGACGAACCAGCATGACTTGCATTACCATAACCAGACTGAAATCTCCCTCAAAGAGATCTTGGATCCGGCTCTGCAGTATTGGCACGTCCTTGGCTGTACCCCAGCTTAGTCCCCTGCTGATCCATTACATCAGTTGTGGTGGAGGGCCCGAGCGAAAGGTGGGGGCAGCTACCCACTTGGCACTTCGGGGAGCTGTGACGTAAAACCACTCTCGTTGCCACAATCCGGACACCTCTGGAAAGGAACCCTTTGGCCATGGAGCATCGGCAATTTTGCTTATTAAAGCACCTCCGCACGCTGCGTACTGTCCCTCGACCATCTTTGGCTTCACATTGAATGTCTTGAGACACAAGCCGAAGTGAGGGGTAATGTAGAGGAAGGCCTCACAAACGACAATAAATGACGAGATGTGAAGAAGGGAGTCCGGGGCCAGATCGTGAAAATCCAGCCCGTAATAGAACATAAGACCCCTGATAAAGGGATCCAGAGCAAGGCCTAGTCCTCGAAGGAAGTGGGAGACGAACACAACGCTCTCGTTGGGTTCGGGAGTAGGGACGACCTGCCCTTGGGAGGGTAGCCTATGCGAAATTTCGGCGGTCAGATATCTGGCCTCCCTGAACTTCTTGATGTCCTCCTCCGTGACGGAGGAAGACATCCACCGGCCTTGAAGGCTGGATCAGGACATGATTGAAGGTCCGAAGCACCTGACCTTGGCTTTGGGTGTTAGAACTCGAGGCGGGGGAGGGATTCGATTGAGCACGGGAGGGAAAAAGGTAACAGCCTTGTCCCTTTATAAAGAGGGTGAATATCAAGTGTCCTCCTCGTGGCCGTTTGGGACTTGCCTAAAATGTAGGAGTCCTAGGCACGGTTGGGTTACCCACGTCCGTATTGATGAGAATCCCGTAATAAGGAGAACACCATCTCTGCTTTGACAAGACGTGTCAAGAAACCTCCTCGTGTTATGTGCGGGGTTGGTTAAAGAAAAACGGTTCAAATAATTACCGGGCCGTGGCGTGATGTCATGCTGCCAAAACGTGTCAACAGATTAGATTTGTGGTAATATTATTCTCTCTATGGTGGTATGTGAAACTTATTTTGCAGGGCCGGACACTATCCTTATATTTAAACTCTTATGTGGTGTATTCAGAGGAGGAACCCGCCTTGCAATGCCGAAGGCAACACTGCGCGCCGGACTCATCGTCATTGAAGCCTGGTTCAGGGGCTACTGAGGGAGTCCTGGATTAGGGGTCTCCGGACAGCCGGACTATATCCTTTGGCCGGACTGTTGGACTATGAAGATACAAGATTGAAGACTTTGTCCCGTGTCCGGATGGGACTCTACTTGGCGTGGAAGGCAAGCTAGGCAATACAGATATGTATATCTGCTCCTTTGTAACCGACCTTGTGTAACCCTAGACCCTTCCGGTGTCTATATAAACCGGAGGGGTTTAGTCCGTAGGACAACAGACAATCATACCATAGGCTAGCTTCTAGGGTTTAGCCTCTTCGATCTTGTGGTAGATCAACTTTTGTATTACCCATATTATCAAGAATAAATCAAGCAGGACATAGGGTTTTACCTCCATCAAGAGGGCCCGAACCTGGGTAAAACATCGTGTCCCCTGCCTCCTGTTACCATCCGCCTTAGATGCACAGTTCGTGACCCCCTACCCGAGATCCACCGGTTTTGACACCGAAAGTGGTCCTTCGGAGCAACTCGAACAGAGGGTCTCTACAGATTCTACTCCGCCATCCTACCAACAAGATTCGCAAGACAACACAAGGCTGGACAATCAACGTAGTTGTGTAGATGATGAGCACATCTCCCCTACTCCACCATCATAGGTACTTGCTCTAACTTGGAACTATTATATGTGGTTGCATGTTGCGTATGATGTCTAGCTTGTATTGCTTCTAACTTTGCTGAATTGCATCTGCTTACTTTACACATAATGCCTATGAATATGACACTTGTTCCTGTTTCTAGAACATACATGTAGATGATGAGCACATCTCCCCTACTCCATCATCACAGGTGCTTGCTCTAACTTGGAACTATTATATGTGGATGCGTGTTCCATATGATGTCTAGTTTGTATTGCTTCTGATTTTGTTGAATTGCATGTGTGTAGCTTACAACTTATACCTACAACGATCACTTACCCATAAGACACATTTAACTAGGGAGTGTGATGTAGGTTGCATCTTGCATTGTCTTGTAGCTTGTACTACTTCTAATTTCTTGAAATGGCACTTACGATGAGACACCTTTTACCTGATAGAGTGATATTGGTTGCATGTTCATATGGTGCCTAGATTTCATTTCTTCTAATTTTGTTGAAATGCCTTCTGCTTACTGTTTTTCATACACATTTCCTCCTCCTATCGTACGTCTGAATATGCAATGTTGTCTTCTTTTTGTATATATTCCATCCTCCTATCCTGCGCTTGCCTTACATCAAAGTAGTGTTCGTCTGTATCATGCATCAAGCAGTTATGTAGAGCTAATTTTATTCATCTTCTTTTGGTTTTGACTTCATAAGGCAATATCAGAAAATAGGAAGGAAAAGAGTAAGTTAGGGGATGTTGGTGGTCCTCCGGACTGTCGCAAACAAAGACTCTCTAAATTTGCCACCACTACTGCTAATTAAGTTGAAGTCCCAAGTCTACATGATGAGTTCATCTCCCGTACTCCACCATCGCAGGTGCTTGCTCTACGTTGACAATGTGATAATTGGTTTCATGTTGCATATGTTGTCTAGCCTGTATTTCTTCTATTTTGATTAAATTGCACCTGCTGAGTTTATACGTTATACATGTGCATATGACATGCCTTTCCGTGTCTAGAATACACTGCAACTATCAATCATACCATGTTCTTACATCAAAGTACTGTTGTTGTGTATCCCGCATCAGTCACTCATGATTGGATGCTTTTAACATGGCAGTTTGATAGTGGTTGCATCTTGCATTGATTTCTACGTTGTACTGCTTCTAATTTTTAGAAATGCCACTTATGACAAGACACGTTTAACTAGGCAGGGTGATATTGGTTGCATCTTTCATATGGTGTCTAGCTTGCATTACTTCTATTTTCTTTAAAACCCTTCTACTTAGTTTACACATTGTAGCTGTCAATATGTCACGCCGTCCTGTTTTTCTTACATATTCCATCCTCATACAGTTCTCTTACATCAAAGTATTTGTCGGATCACGGGTTCCGGCAAAACCCTTAAGGTTCGAACTCTGGTGTGCGCGTGAAGATCTCCCCCCTACCGATCCACGTCCTAACTCAGCTAAGATCTTGCGAACTAACTCAACAAACTCAGGACACAAAGGGACACACGATTTATATTGGTTCGGTCCACCGTTGTG
Organism: Triticum urartu; assembly: GCF_003073215.2. Lineage (NCBI taxonomy): Eukaryota > Viridiplantae > Streptophyta > Magnoliopsida > Poales > Poaceae > Triticum > Triticum urartu. The sequence continues at coordinate 370,839,605 of NC_053025.1, read as the reverse complement.
GTGTAATACTCTACTCCAGTGTGGTGGTGGTGGATTGCCTCTTGGGCTGAGGATGAACAGTACAAAGGGAAGAACAGCCTCCTGAGGTTTAGGTGTTCTTGTGCTTGGCGAACTTGTGTGTGTGAGGATTCGATTCACCTTCCTAGCTAGGGTGGTGGCTAGTCCTATTTATAGAGGCCCTGGTCCTCTCCCCAAATATTGAGCTGGGAGGGAGCCAACAACGACCAATTTGAAAGGGGACAACTAGGACAACTTATCCTGACAAAAGTGGTCTTCGCGTGCAAAAGGCTCTGGTGATGACGCCGCCTTGGGCTCCGTGGTGACCTCTGTCTTGACGTCCTTCTGGTCTTGGTCTCGTTGCAACGATATGAAAATCTTTGCTTGACACCTTGGTACTCCGCGCCTGCGCCTGCTTCCTTAGCACCAAAGAGGAAACAAGGATGCTGCACGTGCTGGCACCCGCCTGGTCTCGATCGTCATGGCTCACTTCACTAGAACCTCGCGAGGTTTGCCTGGCCTTGAACTCTCCGCCCCTCATGAGTCCGCCTGGCGAGGCCGCTCCTGTGGAGGTCTTGCGTCATCCGCCTCGCGAGGCTTGGCCCCTCGCGAGGGTCTTGAGTCTTTGCTGGTGAAGATAGGCCGTACAGGCCTGGTAGCAAAGCCACGCCGTGGGCCGCAGGCCGGCAAGTCTGGGGACCCCCGTTCCAGAACACTGACAGTAGCCCCCGGGCCCAAGGCGCGCTCGGGCTTGGCTTAGAGGCGAAGCCAAAGGTCAGGTGCGGAGCGCCGCGGGCCCCAATAGCCGGCGGCCTTGGTCGACGTGTGGCGGTTGATTGGATATGGGCGTCTCCGCTTCCCCATGTTGCCTCGGCAACTGCTCGACTTGACAAGTCCCTGTGACATGCATGGAAGACCATCATTACCTGTGATCGTGGGGGGTGCTGGTTGGCCTCCTCCTGGTAGAAATTGGAGGAGGGCGGAGCCCCCGTCGCCCATCTTTCCTCTGCCTCTTCCGCTTCTTCTCCTTACTTGCTCCTCTACTGCTACCAATGGCGCCGTCGACGAGGTTCACTGTCGCAGAGAAGGGGAAGGCCCCTCGCGAGGGGCCTGGCTCTCCGGTGCCTGACTGTGGACGCGGCCCTCCATGCAAGCACACCGCAACCCCACCACGGCCCCGCGCAGCCGTGGTGGTGCCACTTCGCGGGGCAAGGGTCACTCTGGTCATGGCGGTCCTGCTAACAAGGGGAGATGTGCCGTGGTCGCGCGACCTCCCCGGCCGCGCTACCACTCGGCGAAGATGCTGCGGGAGTTCGTCGTCTGGTCGGCGAACCCGGTCGGCAACTGGCTTCAGCTCCCGCGCTTCTTCACCGATGAGCTGCCGGCCTCAGGTCCAACCGGCTTTGGCTACAGGCAGACGGCTGCTGTAGCAGGGCTTCCCGGGTCGCGGTCGAGGTCTCCGCCGCAGGCAATATAGCTCTTGCCCGCGGTTGGCAGACGTTCGCCCACGCGTGCGGTCTGGGCAGGCGGTGCACCCTCCACTTCAAGTACGACAGCGACGTGACCCTCTATGTGAGGGTGTTTGGGGAAGATGGTCGTCGCGCCAGGTGCTTCCCCATGGTGAACGACGGCGAGGAGGTGCTCGGCCTTGGCGACGGCCGCGACGAGGATGAGGGCAAACCTGCCCTTGGTGCTGACCGCGTCTCGTCCGGCTATGGCAGCTCTTCCCCCAGTGACAGCTCCAGTAGTGGCGGCTACGACCAGTCGCCACGCCGTTGTGCCCGCTTCGAAGAAAGTGGCAGGTTGTCTCGTCACCGCGCCTCCGGGAAGCGTGAGGAGGGGTCCGGCTGAGCTCAGGAAGGCGCTGGGGCCTGCCCCCGTGGACCGCTGTAGGCGCCGCTTCTATTTTGTTCCTCTTTTCCTTTCGGTATCAGAAAGAAACCAGAATGGGCCCTGAAGGGGCGTGTATCGAACTATGATCTTAATTGTTATGTTGTGTTTGCCGTTCCTATGTTGTGTCGCGACATCATCGTTTTATGTAGGGATAACTTAGCTCGATTTGTTTTGAGTGGCTTCCTCCTCACGAGGAGCTTGCTTCCTGGTACCTGTCGAGGCCTCCTTGACCTGATATGTGCTTAGGAACTGCAAAAAATTCGTCAAGAGGTTTATCGTTCACCCAGGGCTTGGTCATAAGCGCCGCTGGCCTTGACCCGGCGCTTCGCGTCGCGATACCCGTGGGGCACGGATTAGGAGAGGTGCGCCACCTTGTGGGCTCGAACGAGGGTGCCTCGCAAAAAGATAGAAGGAGGAAACTCACGAAGATACCTGTTCAGCCCCCTCGCGAGGGACGCGAGGGAGAGTACGGGTCGACCAAAGAGGCGAAGGCAGAAACAGAGGCAGAAAGTGATAAAACGGGACCAGCAAGAGACACCAGAAAGCAAATTTCAATTAAAAGAGGGGCGATCTAACTTCGGAAAGCAAATGAAAAGCCACGTCCGGCAACTAGTCTAGTCTTCGACGTCTTATCACCAGCGCGGAGCTAAGTGCTGCCACTCGGCGTGGGAGGGAGCCCCAGAGGCCCAAGGGCGGCACTCCCAAGGCTCCACGGCGTGTACAACCCCACTCATTATTACGTGAGAGTGTCACGGGCGGCGATTCTTCACAGGAACAGAGCCTTGCTTCAGAGGCACTGGGCCTTTCTTCACAGGCACCGGGCCTTCTTCACAGGCGATGGGACTTTCTTCATAGGCACTGGGCCTTTCTTCATGGGTAGAACTTCCAGAGGTGTTGGATGTTCCAGGCGTTCTGGACGGGTACCCCGTCCTGCGTTTCCAGGCGCGCGACGCCAGGCCTGGTGACGTGGACGACCTTGAGCGGACCCTCCCACATGGGTGAGAGCTTATGCAGCCCTGATACGTCTCCAACGTATCTATAATTATTGATTGTTCCATTCTATTAAATTATCAACCTTTGATGTTTTATATCCATTTATATGCTATTTTATAAGATTTTTGGGACTAACCTATTAACCCAGAGCCCAGTGCCAGTTTCTGTTTTCCCCTTGTTTCAATGTTTCACAGAAAAGGAATATCAAACAGAGTCCAAATGGAATGAAACCTTCGGAAAAGTTATTTTTGGAAAGAAAGGAATACAAGAAGACTTGGAGTGCACGTCAGGGGAGCAACAAGGAGAGCATGAGGCAGGGGGCGCGCCCACCCCCTGGGCGCGCCATCCACCCTTGTGGGCCCCTTGTGGCTCTCCTGATGTATTTCTTCCGCCTATATATATCCATATACCCTAAAACTATCGAGGAGCACAATAGATCGGGAGTTCCGCCGCCAGAAGCCTCCGTAGCCACTGAAAACCAATCTAGACCCGTTTCGGCACCCTGCCAGAGGGGGTAATCCCTCTCCGGTGTCCATCTTCGTCATCCCGGTGCTCCTCATGAGGTGGAGGGAGTAGTTCACCCTCGGGGCCGAGGTATGTACCAGTAGCTATGAGTTTGATCTCTCTATCTCGTGTTCTTGAGGTGGTACGATCTTGATGTATTGCGAGATTTGCTATTATAGTTGGTTCTTATGATGTTTTCTCCCCCCTCTACTCTCTTGTAATGGATTGAGTTTCCCTTTGAAGTTATCTTTTCGGATTGAGTCTTTAAAGATTTGAGAACACTTGATGTATGTCTTGCCGTGCGTATCTGTGGTGACAATGGGATATCACGTGATTCACTTGATGTATGTTTTGGTGATCAACTTGCAGGTTCCGCCCATGAACCTACGCATAGGGGTTGGCCCACATTTTCGTCTTGATTGTCCGGTAGAAACTTTGGGGCCCTCTTTGAGGTTCTATGTGTTGGTTGAATAGATGAATCTGACATTGTGTGATGCATATCGTATAATCATACCCATGGATACTTGAGGTGACATTGGAGTATATAGGTGACATTAGGGTTTTGGTTGATTTGTGTCTTCAGGTGTTATTCTAGTACGAACTCTAGGGCTGTTTGTGACACCTATAGGAATAGCCCAACGGATTGATTGGAAAGAATAAATTTGAGGTGGTTTCGTACCCTACCATACGTTTGTTCTCCGCTATTAGTGACTTTGGAGTGACTCTTTGTTGCATGTTGAGGGATAGTTATATGATCCAATTATGTTATTATTGTTGAGAGAACTTGCACTAGTGAAAGTATGAACCCTAGGCCTTGTTTCAACACATTGCAATAGCGTTTACGCTCACTTTTACCATTAGTTACCTTGCCGTTTTTATAATTTCAGATTACAAATACCTTTATCTACCATCCATATTGCACTTGTATCACCATCTCTTGGCCGAACTAGTGCACCTATACAATTTACCATTGTATTGGGTGTGTTGGGGACACAAGAGACTCTTTGTTATTTTGTTGCAGGGTTGCTTGAGAGAGACCATCTTCATCCTACGCCTCCCATGGATTGATAAACCTTAGGTCATCCACTTTAGAGAAATTTGCTACTATCCTACAAACCTCTGCACTTGGAGGCCCAACAACGTCTACAAGAAGAAGGTTGTGTAGTAGACATCAAGCTCTTTTCTGGAGCCATTGCCGGGGAGGTTAGCGCTTGAAGGTATATCTTTAGATCTTGCAATCGAATCATTTTGTTTCTTGTTTTAGCACTAGTTTAGTTTATAAAAGAAAACTACAAAAAAATATGGAATTGAGTTTGCCTCATACGCTTCATCTTTTTAATATCTTTCGTGAGTATGATGGAAAGGAAAATTGTGCCAAAGTGTTAGAAGAAGAATGCATTAGAATGTTTGGCACTAAATATTTGAATGATGAGCATGATTGCAATGTTGTTAGTATGAATTCCTTGAATATCCATGATGCTAATGATATGCAAAGCCACAAGCTTGGGGAAGCTATGTTTGATGAAGATGATATTTTTTGTCCCCCAAGTTTTGATGAGCAAATTTATTATGATGAAAGCATGCCTCCTATTTATGATGATTATATTGATGAAAGTGGATTTGGAGAGGTCATGACTTTATTTTGTGATGAATCCACTATTCCGGAAGAGGTTCCAATTGATTATGAGAACAAAGTTGCTATTTGTGATGATTATTGTGATGACTTGTATGCTATATAGCATAATGATATCCATGAAACTTTTCGTCATGATTTTAGTTTTCAATTGGATTATGCCTCACATGATAATTATTTTGTTGAGTTTGCTCCCACTATTATTCATGAGAAGAATTTTGCTTGTGTGGAGAGTAATAAAATTTCTATGCTTGTAGATCATGAAAAGAATGCTTTAGGTGCTGGTTATATTTTTGAATTCATTCATGATGCTACTGAAAATTATTATGAGGGAGGAATATATGCTTGTAGGAATTGCAATAATATCAAGTTTCCTCTCTATGTGCTTAAAGTTTTGAAGTTATGCTTGTTTTACCTTCCTATGGAAGTTGATTCTTGTTCCCACAAGTTGTTTGCTCACAGAATCCCTATGCATAGGAAGTGGGTTAGACTTAAATGTGCTAGTCATATTCTTCATTATGCTCTCTTTATGTTTCAATTCTTATCCTTTATGTGAGCATCATTGAAATCATCATGCCTAGCTAGGGGCGTTAAACGATAGCGCTTGTTGGGAGGCAACCCAATCCTATTCTTGTTCTTTAATTTTTGCTCCTGTTTAGTAATAAATAATTCATCTAGCCTCTGTTATGATTGAGTTTTTATGCTTTTAATTAGTGTTTGTGCCAAGTAGAACCGTTGGGAAGACTTGGGGAAAGTCTTGTTGATGATGCTGTAAAAAACAGAAACTTTAGCGCTCACGATATTTGCTGCAATTTTTTATTGGAGAGTGGTATTTAGTTAATTCCTTTTGCAGATCATTAACAGATAAATTCCTCACGTCCGTAAATTTATTTTAGAATTTTTGAGGTTCCAGAAGTTTGCGTTAGTTACAGATTACTACATACTGTTCTGTTTTTGACAGATTCTGTTTTCTATGTGTTGTTTGCTTATTTTGATGAATCTATGGCTAGTAAAATAGTTTATAAACCATAGAGAACTTGGAATATAGTGGTTTAACACCAATATAAATATATAATGAGTTCATTACAGTACCTTGAAGTGGTGTTTTGTTTCTTTTGCTAGGGGAGCTCACGAGATTTTCTACTTTAAGTTTTGTGTTGTGAAGTTTTCATGTTTTGGGTGAAGATTCAATGGACTTTGGAATAAGGAGTGGCAAGAGCCTAAGCTTGGGGATGCCCAAGGCACCCCAAGGTAATATTCAAGGACAACCAAGAGCCTAAGCTTGGGATGCCCCGGAAGGTATCCCCTCTTTCGTCTTCGTTCATCGGTAACTTTACTTGGACTATATTTTTATTCGCCACATGATATGTGTTTTGCTTGGAGCGTCATTTTATTTACTTTTGTTTTGCTTGCTGTTTGAATAAAATACCAAGATCTGAAATTCTTAAATGTTAGAGAGTCTTCACATAGTTGCATAATTATTCGACTACTCATTAATCTTCACTTATATCTTTCGGAGTAGTTTGTCATTTGCTCTAGTGCTTCACTTATATCTTTTTAGAGCACGGTGGTGGTTTTATTTTGAAGAAATAGATGAACTCTCGTGCTTCACTTATATCATTTTGAGAGTCTCTAAACAGCATGGTAATTTGCTTTGGTTATGAATTTAGTCCTAATATGATGGGCATCCAAGAGGGATATAATAAAAACTTTCATATAAAGTGCATTGAATATTATGAGAAGTTTGATTCCTTATGATTGTTTTGAGATATGAAAATGGTGATATTAGAGTCATACTAGTTGAGTAGTTGTGAATTTGAGAAACACTTGTGTTGAAGTTTGTGATTCCTATAGCATGCACGTATGGTGAACCGTTATGTGACGAAGTCGGAGCATGATTTGTTTATTGATTGTCCTCCTTATGAGTGGCGGTCGGGGACGAGCGATGGTCTTTTCCTACCAATCTATCCCCCTAGGAGCATGCACGTAGTACTTTGTTTCAATAACTAATAGATTTTTGCAATAAGTATGTGAGTTCTTTATGACTAATGTTGAGTCCATGGATTATACGCACTCTCACCTTTCCACCATTGCTAGCCTCTCTAGTATCGCGCAACTTTCGCCGATACCATAAACCCACCATATACCTTCCTCAAAACAGCCACCATACCTACCTATTATGGCATTTCCATAGCCATTCCGAGATATATTGCCATGCAACTTTCCACCGTTCCGTTATTATGACACGCTCCATCATTGTCATATTGCTATACATGATCATGTAGTTGACATCGTATTTGTGGCAAAGCCACCGTTCATAATTTTTCCATACATGTCACTCGTGAGTCATTGCACATCCCGGTACACCGCCGGAGGCATTCATATAGAGTCATATCTTGTTCTAAGTATCGAGTTGTAATTCTTGAGTTGTAAGAAAATAAAAGTGTGATGATCATCATTATTAGAGCATTGTCCTAGTGAGGAAAGGATGATGGAGACTATGATTCCCCCACAAGTCGGGATGAGACTCCGGACGAAAAAAATAAAAAAGAAGAAGAGAAAGGCCCAAATAAAAAAAATAAAAAATAAGAGAAAAAGAGAGAAGGGACAATGCTACTATCCTTTCACCACACTTGTGCTTCAAGGTAGTACCATGATCTTCATGATAGAGAGTCTCCTATGTTGTCACTTTCATATACTAGTGGGAATCTTTCATTATAGAACTTGGCTTGTATATTCCAATGATGGGCTTCCACAAAATGCCCTAGGTCTTCGTGAGCAAGTGAGTTGGATGCACACCCACTTAGTTCCTTTTGTTGAGCTTTCATACACTTATAGCTCTAGTGCATCCGTTGCATGGCAATCCCTACTCACTCACATTGATATCTATTGATGGGCATCTCCATGGCCCGTTGATACGCCTAGTTGATGTGAGACTATCTTCTCCTTTTTGTCTACTCCACAACCACCATTCTATTCCACCTATAGTGCTATGTACATGGGTCACGCTCACGTATTGCGTGAAGATTGAAAAAGTTTGAGAACATCAAAAGTATGAAACAATTGCTTGGCTTGTCATCGGGGTTGTGCATGATTTAAATATTTTGTGTGGTGAAGATAGTGCATAGCCAGACTATATGATTTTGTAGGGATAGCTTTCTTTGGCCATGTTATTTTGAGAGGACATAATTGCTTAGTAAGTATGCTTGAAGTATTATTATATTTATGTCAATATGAAACTTTTGTCTTGAATCTTATGGATCTGAATATTCTTGCCACAATAAAGAGAACTACATGGATAAATATGTTAGGTAGCATTCCACATCAACAATTCTGTATTTATCATTTACCTACTCGAGGACGAGCAGGAATTAAGCTTGAGGATGCTGATGCGTCTCCAACGTATCTATAATTTTTGATTGTTCCATGCTATTATATTATCAACCTTGGATGTTTTATATGCATTTATATGCTATTTTATATGATTTTTGGGACTAACCTATTAACCCAGAGCCCAGTGCCAGTTTCTGTTTTCCCCTTGTTTCAGTGTTCCGCAGAAAAGGAATATCAAACGGAGTCCAAACAGAATGAAACCTTCGGAAAAGTTATTTTTGGAAAGAAAGCAATACAGGAGACTTGGAGTGCATGTCAGGGGATCAACGAGGAGAGCACGAGGCAGGGGGCGCGCCCACCCCCCATGGGCACACCCTCCACCATCGTGGGCCCCTCGTGGCTCCCCTGATGTATTTCTTCCGCCTATATATATATATCCATATACCCTAAAACTATTGGGGAGCACAATAGATCGAAAGGTCCGCCGCCAAAAGCCTCAGTAGCCACTGAAAACCAATCTAGACCCATTCCGGCACCATGCCGGAGGGGGCAATCCCTCTCCGGTGGCCATCTTCATCATCCCGGTGCTCTCCATGACGAGGAGGGAGTAGTTCACCGTCAGGGCTGAGGGTATGTACCAGTAGCTATGTGTTTGATCTCTCTCTCTCTCTCTCGTGTTCTCGAGGTGGTACGATCTTGATGTATCGCGAGCTTTGCTATTATAGTTGTATCTTATGATGTTTTCTCCCCCCACTACTCTCTTGTAATGGATTGAGTTTCCCCTTCGAAGTTATCTTTTCGGATTGAGTCTTTAAAGATTTGAGAACACTTGATGTATGTGTTGCTGTGCGTATCTGTGGTGACAATGGGATATCAAGTGATTCACTTGATGTATGTTTTGGTGATCAACTTGCAGGTTCTGCCCATGAACCTACGCATAGGGGTTGGCACACGTTTTCGTCGTGATTCTCCGGTAGAAACTTTGGGGCACTCTTTGAGGTTCTATGTGTTGCTTGAATAGATGAATTTGAGATTGTGTGATGCATATCGTATAATCATACCAACGGATACTTGAGGTGACATTGGAGTATATAGGTGACATTAGGGTTTTGGTTGATTTGTGTATTAAGGTGTTATTCTAGTACGAACTCTAGGGCTATTTGTGACACCTATAGGAATTGCCCAATGGATTGATTGGAAAGAATAACTTTGAGGTGGTTTCGTACCCTACCATAATCTCTTTGTTTGTTCTCTGCTATTAGTGACTTTGGAGTGACTCTTTGTTGCATGTTGAGGGATAGTTATATGATCCAATTATGTTATTATTGTTGAGAGAACTTGCACTAGTGAAAGTGTGAACCCTAGGCCTTGTTTCAACACATTGCAATAGCTTTTACGCTCACTTTTACCATTAGTTACCTTGCCGTTTTTACAATTTCAGATTACAAATACCTTTATCTACCATCCATATTGCACTTGTATCACCATCTCTTGGCCGAACTAGTGCACCTATACAATTTATCATTGTATTGGGTGTGTTGGGGACACAAGAGATTCTTTGTTATTTGGTTGCAGGGTTGCTTGAGAGAGACCATCTTCATCCTACACCTCCCACAGATTGATAAACCTTAGGTCATCCACTTGAGGGAAATTTGCTACTGTCCTACAAACCTGTGCACTTGGAGGCCCAACAACGTCTACAAGAAGAAGGTTGTGTAGTATACATCAAGCCCCTCCCTGGAGAGCACCCGCCTCAGGATGAGGTCACCCACCTTAAGAGTCCTGGAGCGGATGTTGCGGCAGTGGTACCGCCTGCTGGTATCTTGCCACCCGTAGTGCAGCTTTGCGGCGACGTTCCTCCCCCAGCACGAGGTCCATCCCCTGCTTGGCGCCTTGCTGCATCTCATCAAACGCCAGGACCCATGCAGAGCGATGCTTGACCTCATGAGGAGGACTGCTTCTGCTCCATAGATGAGGAAGAACGGGGTTTCGCCCATTGGCTTGGTAGCGGTGGTGCGTATCGACCACATCATGGACTGGAGCTCGTCGTGCCAGCCCCTGCCGTGGGCTTTGAGCTTCTTCTTGAAGGTCCTAGTCTTGAGGCCCCTTAGGACCTCCGCGTTGGTGCATTTGGCCTGGCCATTGCTCCTGGGGTGTGCTACCGAGGCGTAGCAGATCTGCATTCCAATGTTAGCACAATATGACTTGAAGAGATTACTAGTGAACTATGAGCCGTTATCGGTGATAATGCGGTTGGGGACCCCAAAACGGCTCACGAGGCCCTTGATGAAGTTGACCGCAGAGCCAGCTGGCATGGCGCGGACGGCTTCAACCTCCGGCCACTTAGTGAACTTGTCGATGGTGACATAGAGGTATTGATAGCCCCCAGGCGCCCGAGGAAACGGGCCCAGAATATCTAGCCCCCAGACCGTGAACGGCCACGAGAGTGGAATGGTCTGGAGGCCCTGAGCTGGCTGATGGATCTGCTTGGCATGGAATTGGCAGGCCTCACAGGACTTCACCAGCTCAGCCACGTCGTTGAGCACCGTAGGCCAGTAGAATCCACTTCAGAATGCCTTGCCGACGAGGGTTCGTGATGACGAGTGGTACCCGCAGTCCCCGCCGTGTATGTCAGCTATCAGCTCTTTCCCCTGTTCCCTAGAGATATAACGCAGTGAAACGTCATTTGGTCGCTTCCTGTATAACTCACAGTCCCAGATGCAGTATGCTGTGGCCTGACGGGCCACGCGCTCCGCGTCCTCCTCCTTCTCCGGCAACGTCCCTTGCATCAGTTATTCCTTAAATTCCTTGGTTCAGCATCCCTCCTGGGGCTCGAGTGCTAGGAGTAGGTGTGCTCCCGAGGTCGGGCCACAGGCCGGGGCTCTTGTGGAAGGCGGCTGCGGGAGTTCCTCCCGAGGCTGAGCTGTTCTTAAAAGCGGTGGCGTTGCTGATGGCTTCAAGAGCCGCTCCTTGAACACGCCAAGCTCTTGGGGCCGTCACTTGGATGCTCTTCTGGCGATGTCGTCAGCTTCCTTGTTGGTGCCACGGGGCACTTGCTGCAACTCTAGGCCCAGAAATTGCTTCTCCATCTTGCGCACCTCCGCGAGGTATGCTTCCATGTGCTCGTCCTTCGGCTCGTATACCTTATTGGAGAAGTTGACGAGGAGCTGTGAGTCGCCCCTGATAGTGAGACACTTCACCCCAAGTGCCGGCGCAGCCTTCAGGCCGGCTAGGAGGCCTTCGTATTCTGCAATGTTGTTGGAGACCTTCTCGACCGACTAGAAGCAGAGCTGCACGACGTAGTAGAGCTTGTCCTGAGTGGGGGAGATGAGCACTGCTCCAGCCCTCGCTCCCTGGTGCGCGAAGGCACCATCGAAATACATGACCCAGCCGTCAGGTGCCTCGCTTCCCGGCGAGAGGGACCGGTCTTCGCCTTCTTCAAGCGCCGATGCGTCTGTCCATTCTGCCACGAAATCAGCGAGCGCGGCTCCCTTGATGACCCTGGTAGTACTGAACTCCAACTGGAATGCTTGCAACTCGATGTTCCATTCAGCGAGTCTTCCAACAGAGTTGGGGCTCCTGAGCACTCTCTCCAATGGGTAAGCTAAGACGACCTTGATGGGGTGGCCCTAGAAGTAGTGCCACAGCTTTCGTGAGGCCACCAGGAGCGCGAGTAGGAGATTATGAGGCATGGAGTACCATGCTCTTGCATCCCGCAACACCATGCTGACGAAGTATACCGGGTGCTCGACGAGGGTAGGCGCGCTGATGAGGCTTGCGCCCTCCTGGAGTTGGCGTACCTCCTGAGGAGAGGGGACCCCTAATGCTTGATCGCTAGTCAGAGCCTTCGCGGGTTTGGGGGCGTCGTCCTGCTGAGCCTGATCCTCCGCCGCTGCTGCTGCGGCCCTTGTGACGCCCTTCTAGTCTTGCATCGTCTCTGCTGGAGGCGTGACACGGCGCGATGCGCCCTTGGCTTGGTGTTCTTCCCAAACCGCCACCAGGGCCGCGTTGGATGAGTACGGGGTGGCGGCAATATAGAGCACTAGGGGCTCGCGAGGTCGCGGCGCCACCATCACTTGAGGGCTGGTCAGGTATATCTTGAGGTCTTGAAAAGCTTGGTCAGCCTCTAGGGTCCATTCGAACGGGCCCTTCTTTTTCATCAGCTAGAAGAAGGGTAAGGCCGCTCTCCTAGCTTGGAGATGAAGTGCCCCAACGCAGTCACCCGACCAGCTAACTTCTGCATTTCCTTGAGGGTTTGTGGTGGACTCATGTCTTCAATGGCCTTGACCTTCTCCGGGTTGGCCTCGATCCCCCTATGGGACACCAGGAAACCCAGTAGCTTGCCGGAAGGGACGCCAAACACGCATTTTTCCGGGTTGAGCTGCAAGTCCACCTAGCGAAGGCTTTCAATGGTCTCCTCCAGGTCTTGGATCAAGGTCCCCGCCTCCTGAGACTTCACCACGATGTCGTCGACGTAGGCTTCTGCGGTTCTCCCGAGCTGCCACCCTAGGGCGGTGTGCATGAGCCATTGGAAGGTTGCGCCCACGTTGCGTAGCCCGAACGACATGCAAGTGTAGGAGTACAACCCACACGGGGTCAGGAAGGTCGTCTTCTCCACATCTTCTACCGCCATCTTGATCTGCTGATATCTTGAGAACGCCTCTAGGAAGCATAGCAAGTCGCACTCGGCGGTGGAGTCGACGATCTGGTCGATTCGTGGAAGCAGGAATGAATATTGGGGGCAAGCCTTGTTGAGGTTGGTGAAATCGACGCACATCAGCTCCTTCCCGCCTTTCTTGGAGACGACGCCGGGGTTTGCCAGCCACTCGGGGAACCGAACCTCGCGAATGACACCCGCAGCCTCCAACTTGCGTGTAGCGACCCAACTCGGTAAGAGTCGAAGTCTTTGTGCTTACCGAGTACTCGATAAAATAACAGAAATAACACACATCTCTTTATTACATCGATAGTCCAGGAGCAATACACTTATTACAAAATAGGGCATAGAGCCAATAAGCAAATACTGCGGAAGCAAAGTAGTAAATGAGTCCAACTCCACGAGCAAGGTTGAGTGTATAACATCGACCTATCGCACCTTAATCCTCGTCGGATATATCTGCAACGTGATAAGTTGCAGCCATATAGGTCAGTACATTGAATGTATAGGTCAGCATATGCAATTTGGATGGTGGAAAGCTCTAAGTTTAGTTTCTTGCATAAAGCTAGTTTTTCCCTATTAGGAAAGATGTTATTCTACTACTACACATTTGCATAGGATGAGTTCGCAAACCCAACTCCATCCGTTCCCAAGTTTCGTTTAAAACCCAATTGTTTAATTAAAGGTGAGGAGTTCTCCCGGTATTTCCAATACTAGATGCTCAAATTGTCCGTAACCGGGGACACGGCTAATCGATTAGGTTGACACTCTACAGATGTTTGCGCACTTTTCCCCACAAGACTCGACCACCTCCATGATCGGAAGATCGATACATAGCCTTTCGAAAATGTTCCCCTTAACCCACGGATAGGCCAGTACACCTACATCATTCTACATCTGCTAGCCCATCCCGCAAGGGGTCACACTAACTACTCAGCTAAGCCAGAGCCCATATTGGCTTGTGGCTGCACACATAAGCTTCTAGACATGGGAATACGATTGATCTCTTTGAGCCTGAGCGGACGGTCCACTAGTGGTGCACCACCATGGATCTCCCATGTGTGCCCCACTGTACTTTGCCACCATTCCAACAAGTTCCCGCCCAGGTAGTTCATTAATCATCTTAGGTCCTATTTACTACATTGTCACTCAAACTTTACAATGATCACTCCCCAATCCACATCTACTTAGCATAGCAACATAATGTAAAACGATGGCGACAATGTTATATGGTTCAGACCTACCTCAATGAACTACTGGGTGAAAAGCATAGTCATGCGGTAACAGTTTCCTACCATGCAGTCCTACCGCAAAGAACTAAGTGCATAATTAAAACATAGGTAATGAAACATGATCAAGATGCAACTTGCCTTGGTACTGCTGGTTGAATTCTAAAGACTGATAATATTCTACTTCGCACTCCAGGCAATCTATCGCAACAAATATAAACAAACATAAGCAACATTCCCTAGAACCAAAAGAACATGCAAAGCAAGAAGTCTCGGAAAAACCAAATGAACATACAACACACTAAGTTACCACAAAAACATTCTAAGTGTAAAACAACATAGGCCTATGGTTCAAAGAGTGATGTGAAATATAGTGCATACTATGCATACTAGTAAAATATTAAAGGTCAGATTCTCGTGTGTGAAAATTATTGTGACAAAGGTCCAGGTGATAGAGTTTTGCTACGGTAACAACATGCAAAAGGAATAGACTTAATTGGAGCTACAGTTTGGGAGATATGGCAATTTGAAGTTCGAATTCGAATCTGAATAAATTCAAATTTGAATCTGACAAAAGTTTGAAAAAAGTATACCACTTGATAGAGCTAATCATGACGAAGAATTTGCTTTTGGTTTGATCGAGTTTGGATCTACGGTTAAAAAGTTATGGCTAATCCAAGTTCAGGGACTAATCTGCTAAATACATGGACTAAACAGTGAAGAAAGTTATCACAAACAGGTCCTTGGCGCGTGGCAGATTCCTACTGGCCGAAAGGTGTTCGCCGCGTAGCTTATACAGCAGACGTTCGGACCTTAAGCAGAACGACGGTGGTGGCTAACTTAAGCAAAAACCGATCGGTTTTAAAAATAAAACCCGCGGTTAACCGCGTACCGGTTCGACTAAGAAACAACCTAACCAATGTAATCTAAGCCGCTGATCTTCAATCTAACGAACCGGAGGAGGTGCGGCGGCTTACAACGGTAGGCGACGTCGGCGACGAGCAGAGGACGGCGGCGCTGCGTCGGTCGGTGGCGGGGCAGCGGCTACGGCGGTCCTCGGCGTCGGGGAAGAAGACGGGGAGGTGCGGCGCGGCTTGGATGTCCGGATGGTGGCGTCGGCGGTGTCCGGACGGGGCGGGGCGAAGACAGCGGCCTTCGGTGCTCTGGCGTCGACGGTGCGGCGGCTCCGACGGGACCTAGGGGCAAAAACCATGTCAAACGGGTGCGCCTTGCCACGGGAAATCATTTGACAAAGAAGGTGGAGGCCACGATGGCTTACTGGCAGCGGAAAGGACGACGGAGCGGCGCGGCACCGGCGGCTATGTGCGGCGTGGGGAGAAGCAAGACGGCGGATTTGGAAGAGGGTGTCGAGGGGCTTTTGTAGGCGAGGGCAGAGGGCTCGGGGTCGACGGATAATCATTATCCGAGCGCGAGGCGGCCGGCGGTTGCGGTGGGCGAGGCGCGGGTGTTTATCCCGCGCGGTGTGGGAGGTTGGGGATGGCCTGCCGGGTGGGGCACGCCTGGCAGCGGTAGCGAGAGGAGGCGAGGGAGGGTGGGCGTGGAGCGATCGATTGGGCGGAAGCGTCGGGCGCTGGGGCGTCGGCCTTGGGCCAAATAGCCAGCTGGGCCGGTCGCGCGCTCCTGGGCCGAACCCAGTTTCGGTCCAGGGTGCATGCGTGTGTGTGTTTTTTTCAACAGGAGACTAAAGTGGCCCATAACTAATTCAAATGAATTACTAAAAACACCAGAATAATTTCTAAAATAACTATATAATATTTAGAACCTAATGAACATTTACTTAAGCACAGAACATTTTGAAAATAATTTCCTAATGCAATTAATGCACCTTTTGCAAATAAAATAAATACCAATAAACTCCAAAGCTTCAAATAATATTCAAAATAAAATTTCCCACTATTTTATATTTTGAGGAAGTCATCTTATCCCCTCTCATTTGTTTTTCTCGAGTGGAAAAATATTATTTGAATATTTTAAAAACTCCAAAATGCAAGGAAATATGATATGCATTGAATGATTCTATTAACATCCAAATTATATAAAATTTGGGATGTTACAAACCTACCCCCCTTCAAATGAATCTCGTCCTCGAGATTCGGGTTGGCCAGCAAAAAGGTGTGGATGGTCCTGTCTAAGATCTTCCTCTCGTTCCCAAGTAGCTTCCTCCTCGGTGTGGTGACTCCACTGAACCTTGCAGAACTTGATGATCTTGGTACGAGTGATTCTCTCTGCAGTCTCAAGAATCTTAATAGGCTTCTCCTCATAAGTCAGATCATTCTCCAACTGAATTGCCTCCAGTGGCACTGTATCTCTCAGAGGAATGTCCGCCATCTCTGCATGACACTTCTTCAGCCGGGAAACATGAAACACATCATGAACTCCTGACAAATCCTCTGGTAATTCCAACTGGTATGCAACCTCTCCTCTACGTTCAAAACTTTGTATGGTCCCACAAATCGTGGTGCTAACTTTCCTTTGACTCCAAACCTCTTAATACCTCAAAGTGGAGACACTCGAAGATATGCTCTATCTCCCACTTCATAGATCACTTCCTTGCGTTTAGCATCGGCATAGCTTTTCTGCCTTGACTGGGCTATCTAAAGTCTGTCACGAATCAACTTGACCTTCTCCTCAGAATCCCTGATCAAATCCGTTCCAAACAATTTGCGATGTCCAACTCCATTCCACATCAAAGGTGTCCTGCATTTCCTTCCATACAATGCCTCGAAAGGGGCCATCTGCAAACTGGCTTGGTAGCTGTTGTTGTACGAGAACTCTGTGAAGGGTAAGTTATCGTCCCAACTAGACCCATAGTCTAGCACACAAGCTCTCAACATGTCCACTAGAATCTGATTGACTCTCTCTGTCTGCCCATCAGTCTGTGGATGGAAGGCTGCACTGAACTCTAGCCTGGTACCCAAAGTTTCATGTAACTGTTTCCAAAACTTTGAGGTAAACTGTGTTCCTCTATCTGATACGATGCTCCTTGGAACTCCATGCAGACCTACGATCCTGGCCATATATATCTTTACCAGCTTATCACTTGTATAGGTGGTCTTCACTGGAAGGAAGTGAGAAACCTTGGTCAAACGATCAACTATCAACCAAATGGAATCATAACCTGAACGGGTCCTGGGTAACCCCGTGATAAAGTCCATACCAATTTTATCCCATTTCCAATTAGGTATCGGCAACGGCTAAAGTAATCCTGCTGGTTTGTGATGTTCTGCCTTTACTCTCTGACATACATCACATATTGCCACATACTCGGCAATTTCTCTCTTCATACAGGCACACCAAAAATTTCCTTCAAGTCCTAATACATCTTGGTATTGCCTGGGTGTATCGAATATGGTGAGTCGTGAGCCACCTCAAGAATCAACTTCCTGATCTCCGGATCATTGGGTACACAAATCCGTTGCTCAAACCATATGGTTCCATGTTCATCCTCAGGGAATCCTTCTGCTATCCCTTTGCTTATCATTTCTTTGATCTCAGTAATACCTTGGTCCAACTTCTGGGCTTCTTTGATTCTCCCCAACAAGGTTGACCGCACCTCGAGTGCGGCAACATAGCCTTTTGGAACTATTTCCAATTGAAGGTCTCTAAGATGATCACATAACTCCTGAGGTAAACCTCCTGCTGTAAGGGTATTAACATAACTCTTACGGCTCAAAGCATCTGCCACAACATTGGCTTTTCCTGGATGATAATGCAGACTCGTGTCATAATCCTTTATAAGTTCCAACCATCTCCTTTGCCTGAGATTCACCTCCTTCTGCGTGAAGATATACTTCAAACTCTTGTGATCCGTGTAAACATCACAACGATTCCCAATAAGATAGTGTCTCCATGTCTTGAGTGCAGGCACTATAGCTGCCAACTCCAAATCATGCGTGGCATAGTTCAACTCATGAGGTCGAAGTTGTCGTGAAACATAAGCTACAACCTTTCCCTCTTGCATAAGAACACCTGCAAGTCCCTGATGTGAAGCATCACAATACACCTGAAAGTCCTAGTGTACGTCAGGCAGGATTAGCACTGGGGCTGTAACCAAACGCTTCTTCAACTCTTGAAAGCTGGCTTCACACTCTTCAGTCCAAACAAAGTTGGTGTCCTCTTTCAACAACGCTTTCATGGGCCTTTCAATCTTGGAGAACTTTTCAATAAATCTCGGTAATATCCTGCAAGTCCAAGGAAACTATGAATCTCGCCAACTGTGGTGGGTGCATTCCATTCTGTGACTGACTCTACCTTGGTAGGGTCCACTACAATCCCTTCACCTGACACTACATGTCCAAGAAATCTGACTTACTTGAGCCAAAACTCACACTTGCTGAACTTGGCATAAAGTTGATGTTCTCTGAGCTTCTCCAAAACTAAGCGTAGATGTTCAGCGTGTTCCCCCCCATTCTTGGAGTAAACCAATATGTCATCAATGAATACCACAACAAGCTTATCCAAGAACTCCATGAATACTTTGTTCATCATGTTCATAAAATAGGCAGGGGCATTAGTCAAACCAAAGGACATGACTGTATACTCCTAAAGCCCATACCTCGTGGTAAAAGCTGTCTTGGGTATATCCTTCTCATGGATCTTCAATTGGTGATAACCCGTTCGAAGATCGGTCTTGGAGAAAACACTAGCTCCTTCTAGCTGGTCAAACAAGTCATTGATCATCGGTAGGGGATACTTGTTCTTGATGGTCACCTCGTTCAAAGAGCGGTAATCCACACACATTCCCAAGGTTCCATCCTTCTTCTCCACTAAGAGTACTGGGCTCCCCAAGGTGATGAACTCGGGCGAATATACCCTTTCTCTAGCAACTCCTTAATCTGTTTCTTGACTTCCTCCAAATCATTAGCAGGCATTCGATACGGCCTCTTGGAGATAGGTCATGTGCCTGGCAGCAACTCAATCAAAAACTCAATCTCCCGATCTGGTGGCATACCCGGTAACTCATCCAGAAATACATCGGGATAATCCTTCAACACTGGTACTTCTTCCTGGACAACTCCCGTAAGAGAGTTCACCTGAGTCCTCTTAGGCTTAAGCCTAGATACATACTTGATCCTCTTCTTCTCTGGGGTGGTGAGAAAAATCGATCTACTAGCACAATCAATGTTTCCCTCATACTTGGACATCCAATCCATCCCTAGGATTACATCCAACCCTTGCGACTCTAGTATAATCATATCTGTAGGAAAACATGTCCCCCTATGTTCAAAGGTAATCGGAAACATCCCTGACTAGCCATAGACTCGGCTCCAGGGGAACTCACTAGAATGGGTGACTTGAGCTATCGTAGGCAACTTATGTTTATCCACAAACCCTCTTGATATGAATGAATGTGATGCACCAGTGTCAAAAAGAATGAGTGCTGGAAATGAATTAACCAAGAACTTACCAATCACTGCGTCAGGCTGCTCATAAACCTCTTCCACATTGACATGATTCACATGTCCCTTAGTGAAAAGATTGGGCTTCTTGCCTACAGAATTCCCATTGCCATTTCCATTTCCATTCTGCGCCTTAGGATACTCATTGGAGTAGTGACATGTCTTCTTGCACTTGAAGCAGGTGATGTGACTCAGGTCCTTCTTCATCGGTGTGAAAGAATTGAAATGCTGCTGATTGCCATTTCCTCCATTGCCATTGCCCTGCTTGTGACCATGGTGGTTGTGTCCATTTCCTCCATGATGAATGTGGCCTCCATGGTTATGGTGATTTCCTCCAAACTTGCTAGTGCCTGATCCAGAACTTCCTGATTACGGGCTGTAGCAGGGTTTCTGTTGAACTCCAGAGTTATACTTCCCATGACCGTACTTCCTCTTACGATTCTCCATCTATTGGTGCTTGCCTTCGAGAATGGTAGCCTTGTCAACCAGCTCCTGATAGTTTGCAAAGGTCGCCACAGTCAGCTGAACTCCCAACTCATCATTCAGTCCCTCCAGAAACTTCTCCTTCTTGGCTGCATCAGTGGCCACGTTCTCTGGGGCATAACGAGCCAACTTACTGAACTCATCAACATACTTAGATACCGTGCGTCCTCCCTGGCGCAAGCTGTGGAACTCCTTCTTCTTCAGACTCATGGCTTCAGCTGAGACATGAGCAGTGCGGAACGCCTGCTGGAACTGAGTCCAAGTCACACTCTCCAAGGGGTATGTGGTGGTGTAGTTCTCCCACCAAGCAGCGGCTAGGCCATCCAGCTGACGGGCGGAAAACTTCATTGCATCCTGCGGTGGCCAACTCCCTTCCTATCTTGCATAGCCAGTAATCTATGACAATCGGCTCCGTGCTGCTAGAGAACACGGGTGGGTTCAGCCTCAGAAAACGGGTAAGACTGTCAACTGGGGGCGGCGGCGGTGGGTTGTTGTTGTTGTTGTTGTTGTTGTTGTTGTTGTTCTGGTTCTGGTTCTGAATGAGCATCTGCATAAGAGCATTCTGCTGTTGGATCAATTGTGTGAGCTCCAGCGGAAAGTTGAATTCGGGGTCATGTCTTGGTGGCATCTGATGTGTTTCAGAGTGGATGAGGAGTTAGAATAGAACAAGGCCTAGTGAGTAAAATCACACTACCCATGTGCACATGATAGCAATAAAACTTCAAATCGCTCCAATTCAATTTCAAACAAAGAGGTTCACATGAATAATCAAACCTAAGGTAAGCCATGTCATAAGATTTGACAAGGTCTTACAAATGAAATAAAACTAATGGGATAACGAAATCGAATTTATAAACTCTCATGGTGGTATAAAATCTAACTCTCATCAGATGAGGACCAGTCAACCATGTTGACATCGGGTGTCCTTGCATCGCTCTCCGTGTCATCATCTCTGAGCTCATCATTTTGGTCCCTCTCCTGGCTGACATAGGCACCATATGATTGATCGTCCTGGATGTTTTCCCCCTCATCCAGCTTCTCCTTGGCCTCCTCAAGCACAAGCTTCAGGTCGTCGATCTTCTCCTGCAGTGCGTCCAACTCTCCCTCATGCTCGATGCGAGCGTCCTGGAGCTCCTCCTCTAGCTCGGCCTTGCGGGTCATGAGGTTCTTGATGACGACCATGTTGTCGGACAGCTCTAGCTCCATCATGTGAATGTGCTCCTCCATGTCCTGGATATGGGATTCTACCGTCTCGTCCTCCAGGGTACGCACCACATCTCCATTTGCATCGCGGTGTCCGTACATCACGAAGGAGGTCCTCATGAGGTCTTTGTCATACACCTCTCGAATGCGTCCGAGAGCAATGTGAGAAGCAATACCCCTGCCCAAGCCCCATGTTGCAGTATCCACATGGAAGTCAATGGGCTTGGTGCGGTTTCCGAGGATGCATCCGGGGATATGAGCATCGATCCTCCAACGTGTCTCCTCGGGCAAGGTGGCTGTGAAGGTTCCAGTGAATGTGGAAGCCCAATCTTCAGGTGCTTCGTGATCTTCACCAGCTGCCGTCCAAAGGGCATGGTCTCGTCAGGCTGCTCGAACTCAACAAGGGCGGATGACATCTACATTTTGAAAAAGAGAAGAAATTAGTATTGAAGCAGAGAAGGTACGAGACCAAAGGATATATATGGAAAATGAAAAATATAGTTTTTATCCTATGGCTTTTCTCCATTTCTAGGGGTCGCATCCTACAGCCAACGTGTGCTCTGATACCATCTTGTAGCGACCTGACTCAGTAAGAGTCGAAGTCTCTGTGCTTACCGTGCTAGTCCCTTGATCGACTTGCTAGCACACACAGTACTCGATGAAATAACAGAAATAACACACATCTCTTTATTACATCGATAGTCCAGGAGCAATACACTTATTACAAAATAGGGCATAGAGCCAATAAGCAAATACTGCGGAAACAAAGTAGTAAATGAGTCCAACTCCACGAGCAAGGTTGAGTGTAGAACATCGACCTATCGCACCTTAATCCTCGTCGGATATATCTGCAACGTGATAAGTTGCAACCATATAGGTCAGTACATTGAATGTACTGGCAAGTCACATCATAAGTGTAAAGAACCCACTTGTACATGCAACTTGGCTGGTGGAAAGCTCTAAGTTTAGTTTCTTGCATAAAGCTAGTTTTTCTCTATTAGGAAAGATGTTATTCTACTACTACACATTTGCATAGGATGAGTTGGTAAATCCAACTCCATCCGTTCCCAAGTTTCATTTAAAACCCAACTGTTTTAATTAAAGGTGAGGAGATCTCCCAGTATTTCCACTACTAGATGCTCAAATTGACCGTAACCAGGGACACGGCTATTCAATTAGGTTGACACTCTGTAGAGGTTTGCGCACTTTTCCCCACAAGACTCGACCACCTCCATGATCGGAAGATCGAGACATAGCCTTTCGAAAATGTTCCCCCTTAACCCACGCATAGGCTGGTACACCTACATCATTCTACATCTGCTAGCCCATCCCGGAAGGGGTCACACTAACTACTCAGCTAAGCCAGATCCCATATTGGCTTGTGGCTGCACACGTAAGCTTCTAGACATAGGAATACAATTGATCTCTTTGAGCCTGAGCGGATGGTCCACTAGTGGTGCACCACCATGGATTTCCCATGCGTGCCCCACTGTACTTCGCCACCATTACAACAAGTTCCCGCCCAGGTAGTTCATTAATTATCTTAGGTCCTATTTACTACATTGTCACTCAAACTTTACAATCATC
Organism: Triticum urartu; assembly: GCF_003073215.2. Taxonomy (NCBI): domain Eukaryota; kingdom Viridiplantae; phylum Streptophyta; class Magnoliopsida; order Poales; family Poaceae; genus Triticum; species Triticum urartu. The sequence goes on along the minus strand of NC_053025.1, from coordinate 370,816,673 downwards.
ACTCCCCAATCCACGTCTACTTAGCGTAGCAACATAATGTAAAACGATGGCGACAATGTTATATGGTTCAGACCTGCCTCAATGACCTACTGGGTGAAAATCATAGTCATGCGGCATCAGTTTCCTACCATGCACTCCTACCGCAAAGAACTAAGTGCATAATAAAAACATAGGTAATGAAACATGATCAAGATGCAACTTGCCTTGGTATTGCTGGTTGAATTCTAAAGACTGATAATATTCTGCTTCGCATTCTGGGCAATCTATCGCAACGAAGATAAACAAACATAAGCAACATTCCAGAGAACCAAAAGAACATGCAAAGCAAGAAGTCTCGGAAAAACCAAATGAACATACAACACACTAAGCTACCAAAAAAACATTCTAAGTGTAAAACAACATAGGCCTATGGTTCAAAGAGTGATGCGAAATATAGTGCATACTATGCATACTAGTAAAATATTAAAGGGCAGATTCTAGTGTGTGAAAATTATGGTGACAAAGGTGCAGGTGATAGAGTTTTGCTACGGTGACAACATGCAAAAGGAATCGACTTAGTCGGAGCTACGGTTTGGGAGATATGGCCATTTGAAGTTCGCATTCGAATCTGAATAAATTCAAATTTGAATCTGACAAAAGTTTGCAAAAAGTATACCAATGGATAGAGCTAATCATGACGACGAATTTGCCGTTGGTTTCATCAAGTTTGGATCTACGGTTAAAAAGTTATGGCTAATCCAAGTTCAGGGACTAATCTGCTAAATACAGGGACTAAACAGTGAAGAAAGTTATCACAAACAGGTCCCTGGCGCGTGGCAGATTCCTACTGGCCGAAAGGTGTTCGCCGCGTAGCTTATACAGCGGACGTTCAGACCTTAAGCAGATCGACGGCGGCGGCTATAACTTAAGCAAAAATCGATTGGTTTTAAAAATAAAACCCGCGGTTAACCGCGTACCGGTTCGACTAAAAAAACAACCTACCCAATCTAATCTAAGCCGTTGATCTTCAATCTAACGAACCAGAGGAGGTGCGGCGGCTTACAGCGGCTGGCGACGTCGGCGACGAGCAGAGGACGGCGGCGCTGCGTCAGTCGGTGGCGGGGCAGCGCCTACGACAGTCCTCGGCGTCGGGGAAGAAGACGGGGAGGTGCGGCGCGGCTTGGGCATCCGGATGGTGGCGTCGGCAGTGTCCGGATGGGGCGGGGCGAATATAGCGGCCTTCGGTGCTCTGGCGGCTCCGGCGTTGACGGTGCGGCGGCTCCGACGGGACCTAGGGGCAAAAACCATGTCAAACGTGTGCGCCTTGCCGCGGGAAATCATTTGACGAGGAAGGTGGAGGCCATAGTGGCTTACTGGCGGCGAAAAGGACGATGGAGCGGCGCGGCTCCGGCGAGATGCGAACGTCGACATCGGCGGCTATGGGCGGCGTGGGGAGAAGCAAGACGGCGGGTTTGGAAGAGGGTGTCAAGGGGCTTTTATAGGCGAGGGCGGAGGGCTCAGGGTCAACGGGTAATCATTATTTGAGCGTGAGGCGGCCGGCGGTTGCGGGGGGCGAGACACGGGTGTTTATCCCGCGCGGTCCGGGAGGTTGGGGATGGCCTGACGGGTGGGGCACGCCTGGCAGCGGTAGCAAGAGGAGGTGAGCAAGGGCGGGCGCGGAGCGGTCGACTGGGCGGAAGCATCGGGCGCTGGGGCATCGGCCTTGGGCCAAATGGCTAGCTGGGCCGGTCGGGCGCTCCTGGGCCGAACCCAGTTTTGGTCCAGGCTGCATGCGTGTGTGTGTGTTTTTTTAACAGGAGACTAAAGTGGCCCATAACTAATTCAAATGAATTACTAAAAACACCAAAATAATTTCTAAAATAACTATATAATATTTAGAACCTAATGAACATTTACTTAAGCACAGAACATTTTGAAAATAATTTCCTAATGCAATTAATGCACTTTTTGCAAATAAAATAATTACCAATAAACTCCAAAGCTTCAATTAATATTCAAAATAAAATTTCCCACTATTTTATATTTTGAGGAAGTCTTCTTATCCCCTCTCATTTGTTTTTCTCGAGTGGAAAAAAATATTATTTGGATATTTTAAAAACTCCAAAATGCAAGGAAATATGATATGCATTGAATGATTCTATTAACATCCGAATTTAATAAAAATTGGGATGCTACATTGCGGGTTTCTTGGATGATGAAAGCTTGCTTCTCCGTGGACTACCGCCTGGCCTGCTGCTTCACGGGGTGTACGTTGGGGCACACCTTCAGGTGGTGCTCTATTACCTCTCTTGGGACCCCTACCAGCTGATTGGGCTCCCAGGCGAACACTCCCTTGTTTGCACGCAAGAAGTTCACTAGCGCCTCCTCCCGACCAGGCTCAAGGTTGGCGCCTATGGTAAAGGTTGCCCTTGAGGACGCGTCCTCCTCAACCAGCACTTGCTTGGTTTCTACCTTGTCCTGAGTGAAGAACTGCTTCTTCTTGGTTGGCATGGCTCCCTGGCCTTGGAGGTATCTGCGTTGGTGGGTCGTGCTGTCGCGGCGGCCTTGAGGGCAAGCTTGAGCGCCGCCAGGGCCTCCTTGGCGTCCTGCTTGATGGTGAGGATACCTTCGCTCCCCGACATCTTCATGAGGTTGTAAGCACGATTGGTTGCTGCCATGAACTGGGCAAGAGCTGGGTACCTGAGTATGGCGTTGTATGGGAGGGCCAATGCAGGCGATGTCGAAGTCGATGAGCTCGGTGTGGTACTTGTCACGCGTGCTAAAGGTGACGAGGAGCCCCTTGTGTGTGTGAGGATTCGATTCACCTTCCTAGCTAGGGTGGTGGCTAGTCCTATTTATAGAGGCCCTGGTCCTCTCCCCAAATATTGAGCGGGAAGGGAAGCAACAACGACCAATTTGAAAGGGGACAACTAGTAAAACTTATCTTGACAAAAGTGGTCTTTGCCTGCAAAAGGATCTGATGATGACGCCTCCTTGGGCTCCATGGTGACCTCTGTCTTGCCGTCCTTCTGGTCTTGGTCTCATTGCACCGATATGGAAACCTTTGCTTGATGCCTCGGTACTCCGCGCCTGCGCCTACTTCCTTAGCACCAAGGAGGAAACAAGGACGCTGCGCGCGCTAGCGCCCGCCTGGTCTCGATCGTCATGTCTCACGTCACTAGAACCTCGTGAGGTTTGCCTGGCCTTGAACTCTCCGCCCCTCACGAGCCTGCCTAGCGAGGCTGCTCATCAGGAGGTCTTGCGTCATCCGCCTCACGAGGGTCTTGAGTCTTTGCCGGCGAATATGGGCCGCACAGGCCTGCTAGCAAAGCCATGCCATGGGCCGTAGGCAGGCAAGTCTGGGACCCCCGTTCCCAGAACGCCGACAGTATTGCTTGTCTGTATCATGCATCAATGAGTTCTGAAGAGCGATTTTATTCTTTTGTGATGTGGGTATGCCTTCACATGGCAAAGTCAAAAAAGAGTGAGGAAAAGAATATAGTAGGGAATGGTGTTACTCGTCGGGTGAAACGGAAAAGGATCTTCCCTCGAGATTCTGCTGGTACTTATAGTGCAGTAGAAGGTCCAAGTGCACCGGCTAAATCTACAAACACAATATCACATGCTCCACCAGCTGCAGCATCCGCTTCAACTGTACCAGCATCTCAACAAGTTACTCATTCGTTTGCTCTGAAACTGGCCAGTTCCCAAGATGCATTCACACCTAACACTACTTCCGAAGCACTGCTGACACAACAGGACTTGGCAAGATCAGATGAACCTCATGAGCATCAACACCAAGAAAGTACCTGACCGAGTCAAGTTGCTGTTGCATGCTCCTTTATATGTACTCTCATAGTTTGATGTGCACTAACACTTTCCATATTCGTTGTTCAACTAGCACCACGGCGCAAGCAGAAACAGACATCGGGGATAATGCTTGACAGATTAACAAAATCTAAAGGAGGAAGAATGGAGATCCATTTTGAGGCAGGTTTAAAAAGGCCATGTGATGCTACAGAGTCAGCCAAGTTAGTATCAGAGGCAGCCATTGCCGTTAGGTGTCGTGCACGTATCCTCCAAACGCGGATCCACTACAAGAATGAGAAAGACAATACCAAGTTTAACACCTTCCTTGACCATTTATCCGTAAGTAATGTTATTCATCACAATTTGTAATATTGTTTTGCTCTATGCCATACTTTCTAGCTTCCTCCTAATAAGACTCACATTCTTTTTTCAACAGAAGAGGTTCAAGTTGGATCCGGAAGATGATGCAACTAAACAAGCATGCACTCATGTTTTTCAGTCCGCCCTGTGACAGTATCGGTACCACCTTAGAAAATCGCACTTTGAAGGCAAGGCTAACAATGAAATCGCCCAAACATCTCAAGTGGAATATAATACAGATGAAGACTGGACAACCCTTGTTAAACACTGGTCTAATCCAAAGTATCGGGTAGGGTATATGTATTTCATCAGACCACATATTGAACTTGTATTTATGTATGTGCCTTACAAGTGTATCTTCTTCTAGGCTAACTGTTTGAAGAACAAGACCAACTTTTCTAAAGTGAAATTCCAATAGACAACAGGATCTCATAGCTATATTGCACACTACGAGGCTCTTGTAAATAGCTGCTACTTCCTTCTTTTTTCTGTGCCATATTATCGTATCTATATTGACTTGTTCCAAATACAGAGGAAAACCCGTGCGGACCAAAAAGAACCTGAACCGAATGCAGTGCAAGTCTTCATGGATTGCCACACCAGCAAGATTAAGGGCATGAGCACACCAGTTCAAGCCGCAGTTGTAAGTCCTTACTCTTCCTGCCTTTGAACTGATTGGTACTGTAATGTGTTCATTTAACTGCTTGGTTTGCAGCCAATGTCAGTTACTCTTTTCACTTTTATACATAGTTGTCTTAACGTATCATTTCACCTTACATGGTTAAGAGATGAAGGATACTCTTTTGGTCTTGATCTGTAATCTAGTTGTGATGTTCACGTGCGCACACAATGATATAATAGCTTGTTTGTTTTATATTTGTTTGCCCATGATATGAATGATGTCATACTATGTTCATCCTACTTTAAACCATGTCTCTTTATCCTTAGATGTCAAGGAATGTGAGGAAATAGACAATACAGTAGGCATGCTACATGGATATATGTTCCGAAAGTGATTTTATTTTGTAGTTGGCACTACAATACATGCTAATGTATTATAGTAGTTCACCAAAATAAGTTATGTATAAACGTGAAACCTACTTTGTTTGTTTTTGTCTCATTAGTAACTTGGTACACTAATCTACAAGTTCAAACTTTCAGCAAGCTATGGAACAAATGATTGAACAGCCACAACCACCTGAAGGTGACGAGGCTACCACAGGAACAATGTCACCTCTTGCTGCAGTGCGTCAGTATCTCTCCACTAACAGTGCAAAAAGCACCTTCGTGCGTAATTCTGGGTTGGTTGTCAAGGTAACCTCGTCCAAATCGCCTACTAAACGAAATCTTCCGGCTAGACAGAGTGATATATCTGTACTCCAGACACGAGTCCAATCCCTAATGGACGTTGTGTTGGAAACAAAAATAGTGGTTGACAAATGTTGTGAAGATATGAATGGTTTTGAAACCAGACTAACAAACATTTGCTTCATTGTTCAAGAGCATTGGCAAAAAAAGGGGAAGATCGTGCTATTCCATCAGATTCTACAGCCTGAAACATAAGCACTCAGGTCAAATTATATGTGCTTCTATACATCTGATGGTGCTTTTATCTTCAAGGACTGTAAACTTTATGCCAACAGGCCTTTTGTTGTATGGTTGGAATTTATGTTGTCGTGATACATCATTTATGATGCTGCCAAAGGCTGCAGTAATTACGACGCTATTTTTGCATAGTGTAGGTTTATCTTAGTAATATATTCGGCCAAAAGCATCGTAGGTGCCCAACATGCCAACATTCGTCGGGTCCATTCCAATTGGGCTAAAAACGATTCTGGGCCGAAATTTGCATGTAGCCCACTAAAAATATCTGGGCCTAAATTAGCATAACCTTTCGTTTTTTCTGGTAGGCCTGTGCTCATAGTGGGCCTTTGACAGGCCTAAATATAATTTGGGCCCTCAGTAATAATAGGCCGTTTACATGTGTAAATATCTCGAGCCCGTAAAAACATGGGCCTTTAATAGGCCGAAAGTAAGATTGGGCCCTGATTGTGCCAAATAACCTACTGGTCTTAGCAGGCCGAAATGGTGGCCAATTTAGAATGCGGATCATCCACAGGCCGAAATTCAGACGGGCCGTAAATGCGCCGGCCTACTATGCAGGCCTTTAATAGGCCAGAAGTTCGGTCGGGCTTGATTAGTGTCATTTTTATGGGTCGTTAGTAGGCCTGATATGGCGTTGGGCCACATATGGCCCATGGATTTCGTCCAACGTTAACAGGGCGAAAGTCACAATAGGATGAAAGTGGCCCAAATCTGTAGTGGGCCTCTAATAGGCCGAATATCAGACATGGCCGAATATGACCCATATCCTTCACGGTCGTTTATGGGACGAAAGTTTCAATGGACTATAAATGGGCCCAAATGAAGCAGGACCTTTAATAGGACGGAAACACACCGGGCCGTTAACGGGCCAGAAGTGACCATGGGCCGCGATAATGACAAGTTTAGGATGGGCCGTTGACGGGCTGATTTGACACTAGTCGTATGGGCCTTAACTGAGAATGTTGGGCCTTTTGCTGGGCCGGCCCATTATGGTCTGCAAAATCTTGTGGGCCTTTTGCTAGGCCGGCCCATTATGGCGCACTAAATCTTGTGGGCATTTCATTGGGCTGGCCCATTATGGCCTGCTAAATCTTGTGGGCCTTTAGTTGGGCCAGCCCATTTAATCTTTACGGGCCACTTTTGGGCTGGTCCACATGTCAATGTATCATAGGCGCATCTCGCCCATTGGATGAGTGACACCTGCGCCAACACGGAGCTGACACGTGGTTCCATCAGCCAATGAGAATTTTACACGTGGAAAATCGGCATTGATCGTGGATGTTAGCGGGTTATCGGATCCAAAACCGGACCCGATAGCTTAACGGCGTGCCCTTACGGTGGATGCCACAAGTCGGTCACCCTTGACGAAAGTACTTCTATGCGCACGATTTATCGTCATGGAAGTGGACACTTTCGTGATGATAATTTTGGTAATGTCATGGAACACTTCTACGACAACACAGGTATGACTATCTTGATTCTGTCATAAAATCGTCATGGATGTACATGCATGAAAGAAAACGTGACCTACTGTGACAAACACGTATCATCACGGAAGTGTCTTTTTTTGTAGTGATGTCTTGTTTTGAGGAGTTCAGGCATTCTTCGTCTTGCATTCTGAAGTGCAATTCTTTCTCTCTTATCTTTTGAGGTGGCATTATGTCACTCTTGACAATTTCCCTTCGTGTTTCATGATTCACAAGTTGTTCGGAATGACATATTTTAAACCCATCATTTTCAATTCGTTCATGTGAGCCTTTGCAACCCGTCAATCTCTTCATTGGAGTTATCTTGGGTCATATTTCACCTAAAGCATTCACTAAGGATTGTTGCTATTTATGGTGCTTATAAATGACCCAAGTTCTTCATATATCATCCCGGTGAAATAAGTTTATCGTCTCCTTGTTGATATCAACCCAATCTTTTGTTTCCGTTAGTGGAAGAATTTCACCTTATAATTTTGAGACATTTTCCATAATCCCACAACAACCTTATTATTTTGTTGTTTAATTTTCAGCAACTCCATTCAATCCTTCTTTCTAAGGATGCCTTCTAATTCATTGGTGGTAGAAGTTATCATTTTCTTCTACTTTCTTTCTTCCTAACGACCTAGCTTCTGTTCTTTCGTTCCAGAGGCATTGTGTTGTTGCACTCTTCGATCCAGCATCCCATTTTTGTCAAAGATCATGTTCTTTCCTTTTCTTATCCATTCAACTGGAGTGTCATGTCCTCCATTCAAGTTCTCTCATCTTATCAAGTTTTACCTCCCTTCTCAACCAGAGTGCTGTCTGAAATCTTTCTTACCCCTTGTGCCATTCTTTTAATTGTTTTGGAGGCGGTGTGTTGTTGATTCCGTCAAGTATCATCCAATCTTCCCAAGTTCATGATGCTAATTCCTTGCAATTTTGGTCGGAGTTCTATCCAAATCATATCATTCTTATTCCTACTCTATCTTGTTTTAACCGGAGTGGTTTTAATATCTATCTTGTCACTTAACCTCTTGGTTCTCGTCTTATCCCATGTTCCTCTTATCTAACGGAGTGTTCGCAATCTCATTCATATCCATTGTATTCTTCTTTCAATTTTCTCAACCTCTCAGGGTTCGTTGGTTTCACTCTTTTGTCAAAGAAGCAACTTTGTTTTACCTCTTGCTCTTCCGCTTCTCTCCAATGCTGTCCTTAGATCTTGGGACGAGATCTCTTGTAAGTGGAGGAGTGTTGTGACGCCCCGAGACCGATGCTTCAGATGCCTTCCCAGTTGCCTTCCATGTTTTGCGTGTCAGCTATGTGTTTTATTTGTTTGTTGCATTTCATCATGTTATCATCTGCATTGCATCCTCATGTTTTCAAAACTTGCATCCATACGGGTCTTCCAGTTCTCTCTGTTGTCCGCTCTGAGCTCAGACACACTCGCACGCGCCCGCGGCACCTCTGAAATATTATTTTATAAGTGGCTGGGAAAATTTTCTCAGAATGGGATGAAAGTTGGCGTGCTGTGTTGTTGTCTTGTAGGTAGACTGCCTGCCAAGTTTCATCACATTCCGGGTCCGTTTGATGCCCCAACGGATAACTATAGCGGCACCGCTGCTGGGCTAACGTCGGACGTTTTCGGTCTCCGAAAACTGCTGCCGGGCCTCTCTTTCTCCTCTCTTCTCTCAGCACAAGGCCTTCTTTGCACATCCAACTAGCCCCACCTAGACCCGCTTGTCTTTGTCGACCTCTCTCAGACCCCCTCGCGTGCGCATCTGAAACTTCCCTGAACCAGAATCGGGTTGTCATTACCGATGGGTCCAGATCATCCCCTAACATCCTGAAAACATCTTCGTTTTCTTATTTGGACTCCCTAAGCTTATTTATTCTCGATCGCCCGATTACGATCGGACAGACCGAGTTAATCCCTACCCTAATCTCCTTCCTATTTAAACAGACCAACCCTAAATTCTAGGGGATTTATCCCTACCGCCGCCACACTCATCTCCCACCTCGAGATCCACCTCCACCCAATCGGCATCTTCCTCATGTTCTCCCTGATCCAAAACCCACCGAGACCAACCACGCCGAACCATATAGAACCCCCACCAAATCCCACGCGTAGCAGTCAGCCGCAGCGCCTCCCTGCTCGACCCTGTCCTCAAGGACGCACTCGAGCTCCATTCTTTTGAGCCATGGCACCTCTATGACAAGGCGCGCGAGTTCCATGCATGCTGCCCACCGAAACAAGCAGGAGCTCTTCCATGGCGCCTCCTTCCTCTTTTCTTTGCTGCAGGACCCCATCGCCCCTCTACTTTCCTTCTTCCCACGAGCTCCCTCCCGTCTCTCAGATCTCCCTCACCTCTGCAGGAGCTCGTCAACCGCGCCATGGAACCGTCGCCGAGTTCGCCGAGCCTCCAGGACCCCGCATCAAGTCCCACAACATTCAAGCCACCCCTGAGCTCCGTCTGCGCTGTCATTGCCCGGATCCCACGCCGGCAGGCCGGATGCGCCCCGTCCCCACCTCGCCGGCCTTCCCTGCAGCCTACCGCTGCTCCCCTTCATGTCCTGCACCACCACGCTGCCATAGCCGTGTTGACCTTTGGTCGTCACCAGGAGAGGACGACCGCATGAGCTCGCCCGCTCCCGTTCTCCTCCTGGGCCATGCACAGGCCTAGTGCGCCCAAGCCAGCCTCCTTTATAGATGGGCCAAGTGTGGGGACCCCGACTCATAAGTTGAGATCACCGAATGCACGTGTACAGTGATCCCAGAGATCAATGCTCACTGGACACACAGAAGCTGAATAACAAGAGTCTTACATCCATACATACTGTTTTACATAAGTAGGACCATTATGGTCAAGTCTTGAGTGTATCATCGCAGCGGGAATCTTCAATAACAACTTGGACCCATGTCATCTACCTTAACCCTACAGGCATTCTGACTAGGAAGCGTCCTAGCTTGCATGTTCGTCACCAAGGTACTCTTCATTATATCCTGTTCTTTCATGTCTGGCCAATAAAATAACCAGTGGCAAGCCAATGAGTACTTCGAATGTACTCGCAAGCAACCCATGTTTTGGTTCAAGATACAACAATGCATGATATAGGTAAATTTTTGTGGAAAGCTAGTTTTGAGTGCAATGACATGTTCAACAACTTGTAAGACATGCATCAGGAGAATTCAAGTAACCATGAGGACGGGTTACAGATATCAACATAAATAGAGTGGGCATCAACCCAACTCAATCATGTCAAGTCCTTTGACTTGAGCCAAGTAGTTCTTCCCACTTATCCAAACACATACACTGGTTTGTAAACATGTGGACGTAGCCTAAGAGCGGTTACCCAACTGTCCTTGACCGTGGACACGGCTATTCGAATAGTTTTACACTCTTTAGAGGTTTCACACTTTACCCACAAGATCCGGGGAACTTTCGTGTCATCCACGACCCGCGGTACCTCAAGTACCCGAGGTAAGCACCCGATCACTATCTTTCCCTAGACGACACTAACAAGGAGTCCACTCGTTGTTCCATATCCTTACGATGTACATCATACGAGACTCACTCGAGATCATAACATCCGAGAGGGGATACAACGGTGTATCCGGTGCCCTGTCAAAACAGTCATGGCCGCCCTACCTGGCACGACCCCGTCCCGAGAGAGCGTACCAAAAACTCTCCCGTCACTAGTAATGCGGGCTCCAAGCTAGTATCGGCCTAGGTAATCAATAATGCCCTTTCCCATACAAGGGTAGAGTGGTTGCGCATGTAAGGTAGGAATAACGGTCGCAACTTAAACCAATCCGTTTTGAAAAACAACACACACACTTGCCTCGGTACACCACTTCGTCATCAAGTGGTTACCCAACTCATCATCTCCCCCGGGCATAAGTGGCACCCGATGGGGTTTTTCGAAAAGTCTTTTGAAAATACTTTGTCTCCATCACCATGCATATTCCCGTCCCTTTTTGCATAGCAACTACTTTAGCATCCTATCTACTCCCACCGGCATAACCCTCATAAGGGGTAGGGTCATGCACAATGCAAGTATCAACGAGGACGTAACAGAGGCAACCCATCAAAAGTGGTTACCTCCTCATCATGATTCCGTTGCAACAACAATATGGTGCTATATGACATGCATAAAAAGGGCTTCATAGACATGGTCAAAGGGCTGCTTGCCTGTTTTAACAAAGTCTTCAAGTCTTCTGGTCCTTCTCCACGTATTCCGTCTACTTCGTCAACTAACGTCGGAACAATCATAATAAGCAACACAACAAGGTAGGAAATAAAAGTGCTCTAAAAATATTAATTTGACTTTTCTAGGACATCTCTGGTTATATGAAAAATAACCAGAGTGGCTTCATTGGAATTGGATCAGTGGTTATTTCTGAACATTTCAATATGATAGAATCAATGGATTTATGGATTTGCAAGAAGTGTACAGAAATATATTTTTGAAAAATGAGCAAAGGCACCCATTTAACAAATCATGATTTTAGAAGCATCTGGAAGTTGGTTTCACTGGATTTGGAGTTCAAATGAATTTCCTATGAATTTGCAAAGTTGAGAGATATGAAGAAATGGGTCATTATTTTATGTGGTACAAAAAGTATTAAGAAAAATGTTCATAAACTAAGTTATGAACTTATAAAGATCTAGGAATTTGAATCATGGAATTTGGATCAAATTTCAGCTCTCTGTGATTTTCTAAAGTTCATCACAGAAATGGAAAATGGGATTTTGATAAATATTTCTGAGGAGAAAGTTTTTAGAAAAATGTGCAATTAGCACCATGTGATAGATCATGATTTTTGGATCCCCTAGAAATTTGAATCATCAATTTTGGATATCATTTGAATTATTTGTGGATTTTACAAGTTTACATAAAAAGAAAAAGAAAAGGGGAAGGGTTTTACCCTTATCCTGCGCACTGGGCGAGGGGCTCGGCCGCACGCGCGTAGGGGCCACGTCGGAAGCGGCATCATGAAAATACGCCTTCGCGCGGGAGAGGCGGTTACGGCGGAAGCCGTCTCCACTTAAACGGGCGGGCCCGCCCATTGGGTTGCTAACGCATGGGCCCTAGCGGCAGGTCGCCTTCAACCTCAAGCGCGGCGCGATGGGAACCAGAGGAGGTGAGGCCGAGCAGCGCCGTTGCTCTCCCCGGCGGCACAGGCCACCTCCGTCGACTCCCAGCACACTAGCGTGTTCAGAGAGCGTGCCGCATCCGTCGAGGTGCGCCATGATTGCTGGGGTGGTCGGACGCGAGCAGCACATCGCCCGTGGCAGATGGCGGCGATGGTAAGGGTGGGACACGACACTGCAGCCGCGGAGAGGAAGAAATGGAGCTCGGGAGATGTCCTTGGGGAGGTTGGTGATGCTCTGGTGGAGTCTAAAGGGGAGGGGAGAGACTGCAGAGCGCGAATTTAGGAGGAGGCCAACGACATGGCTCCGGCCATGGAGGTGGGCGGAGGGCACGAGAGGGAGAGGTAGGTTAGTCTAGGGGATGCACGGGAGGGGGAGAGAGCAAATGGAGAACAGAGAGGGCTCGGGGTGGCCTTATATGGCGAGGCCATGGTGCACCGCGAGCCGCGCTCGCGGGTGCTCGCTGAATTGGTCCTGGGGACCGTTCGGAGTGGCCAGGCTGGGTCAGTGGCGCTCGTGGAGTCCGTCCAGGAGCGAGGGAGGTGAGAGGGGGAGCGGGGTGAGGTTAGAGGCGGGCCAGCTGCGTGGCCAGGGAGTGGCCGAGTCGGGCGGTGCTCGGGCATGCGACGGCGGCTCAAAGGAGAGAGAAGGAGGAGGGGGGCCGACCGCGTAGCGTGTCACGCACGCCGATGCGGCCTCGGGGGACACGTTCCCGGCGCCCAAGGTCGACAGGAGCATCGGGCAGAGGGCGGCTACAGTGCCCTGGAGCACTGTAGCGTGCTCCAGAGCGCGCCATTGCATGCCATGGCATGCAAATGGCTTCCTGCGCGTGGCCAAGCTAATCCACTAGCTCATGGGAGTTTCTGATATGCTCCATAAAGCTTAATAATTAAGGCAAGTCCATAAGAAAGAAGGGGGAGGGAAAAGAGGTGCTGCCATGGTGAAAAGGGAGGGGTAAACCAGGGTTTTACCCTCCTCAACTATTGAACCAGGGTTGGAGCTTTTTACAGGAGGTAGAAGGGAACTAGGAGGGGCTGTGGTAAAAACATAGGGTCATTGAGATTACTGGAAGTGGTCCAAAATGGAATTTTGGTAAGGTGGCAGAAGGTGTTTGTTGTTGGTTTGGGGAGGTAAATGAATTCTATTTGGCATGAGACTCCATAGGGTGAAATGGCACATAAAATTAGGGCCTTCCACCAACCTTGAGCTCATTTGGGCAATGTTCACAATGTAACTTTTGTAAACCCTAGAAATTAGCAGAAATGAACTTGTGTAGATCTAGTTGAGCAAATCACTTCTCCTTGATGCACCACTTGGTGTAGTGGCCTCATTTGGTCATGGTAACATTCTCACAATAGTTGGGGTCAAGGGGAGAAAGTTGGTAGTACAAAGTTGTTCAAATTTGATTCTGGTCAGAGAGGGTTTTGGGGCACTTTGATCAAGATAACATTCTCTCCAACTTTTGCCATTTGGTATGGATGAATAATTAGACCATTTAAGCAGGTGCACCAAGTTTTAGAACATTTGGACATGTTTGGCAATGTAAAGTTGCTCAAACTTCAAAATGGACAGAAATGGTTTTGAGGGGATTTCATGGGGTTATACAATTCTCCATGACATGAGACTTGGCAGGATCATCAAAAATGTCATATGTGACATGCTAGAATTTTCCTAGATTTATTGGAAAATATTTCTTGTAGAAATATTTCAAATCCTTGAAATATGAAGAAATGGTTTTGGGAGGTTTTGTCCAATATTTTGATCATGACCATGTGTTGAAACTCATATATGTATGGAAAATATATGTCCACTGAGTTTCTCTAGGTTTTTGTCAAATATTTTTGAAACAATAAAATAATTTTTCCCTATTAAAGACCATTTCTGGCCTGAAGAAAAAGCTTTTAAATAAAATAGGAAAATAACTTCTAAAATTATATTTTTGTGGTTTATGGGAGTCCTATATCTAATAGGATTCAAATATACTTTTTGAAAGATTTTTCACACCCCAAATCAAGTACTTGCAGTGCAAACCTCAATTCAGGGGTTTTGGAAAACTAATTTTGGAAAATATTATTTGGCCAAATTATTTTTGTAAGAAAATTCTATATTGCACTATACACATGGCATGATCATTGTGCAGAAGTTTGGGGCAAGGAGATGAAGTATGGGATGGGAGTTGTGTTGACTTTAAAGAGCACTTGAAAAACACAGAGAGAAAACCAACTCCAAATAAAAGCCAAATAATGCAAAAGTTTTTGTCAAACCACACTTTATCATGATTTATTAGCTTAAGTGTTGTGGCATGAAAATCAGGGTGTGACAGACCTACCCCCCTTACAAGAATCTCGTCCCCGAGATTTCCAAACTAGTCATGGAAAGGAATACGAAAACTGGATCCGGGGGTAGTCTTCATGTCCTCATACCGCATGTGCTTCCGAGTGGTGCTCCATTGAACCTTGAAGTACTCGATGGCGTGGCTTCATGTTGGTCGTCCTGCTTGATCCAGATTGCAATTGGGGTCTCTCGCGTAGGCCATATTGGGCTAGAGGTCAATGGCTCAGAGATCGATGTCCTTGTAGAGACCGAACTAGTTAGGAAGTTGGAAGCATTTTCGGACTGGTGTTGTGTGGAAAAATGGTGTGCACAGTGGGTGACTTAGGTGGTAACTCTAGCTGGTAGCCGTCTATTCTTCGTCTTGCAGTGATCTTGGAGAGGGCCGATAAATCCTGGTGTGAGCTTCCCTTTGACATGGAAATGCTTGGCTCCTTTGAGAGAAGTGGCTTGCAGATATGCTTGGTCTTCGATGCGGAGGTTTACTTCTTGACGATGGTGGTTGGTGTAGTTCTTCCTCCTGGACATGGCGATCTTCAGATGTTCCTTGACCAGCTTAGTGATTCTTCTTCCATCTTCGGGTAGACAAGTATGTTACCAAAATAAAGATGACAACCAACTTGTCCAAGTACTCCATGAAGACTTTGTTCATGATGTACATAAAGTAGGATGGGAGTATTGGTGGTGGTCACGGTTGAGTATGGTCCAAGGTGTTCTCGATCAAGAGTCAAGACCCACGGTCATGATCCGACCATGTTGTAGCTTGGTAGGGCTTAAGGGTTTCAAGAATTCTAGTGTGCGAGTGAACATTTTATTATCTTATCCTTAAGCATAGTTTCTGAGATGCCAATAGTCTATCTAGTCCTTCAAACAAATAACCTTATACCACCGAAAGCATCTCGTATAGGCCAAATCCAATCATCACTCATGTGATCTATATATACCCGTGACTCCCGAGAGGAGGTCTATCAGAATCATATATGTCTACAATCCCCAAACTCATATGTATGGCTACCCCTAAAAATCCATTGGGTAGAGCATACAAGCTTCCAAGCAGGAATAAAACACGACAATCCCAATGCTCATCCTATTCTTCCAAGGTCCAAGGCATTTCTACCCTAAGGAAACACGTCGTAAGCCACTCCAAGATCTTGTTTCCTTCCTATGAATCAACTTCAACAGCCCATTAACTTCCATCAATCACTACATAATCCATTTAATTCTACTAATCCAATGTTTATGGTGTTCCACATGATCTTCTAATGTCCTATAATCCTCAATATTTGAAAAGGGTCATCTTTACTATAGTCAGTCCACCAATTCCTATTATCGTGGTCAAGTAACTTCCTTCCTCCAGCTTATATAGATCCTTAAATCAATTCCAATCTCCTAGTTTATTGTCCATCCAGAAACATGGTATCACGATCAAGATCATCGGTCTAAATCTAATTTACTTCGAACCATCTAGACTTACTCACCACCTATACTCAACTAGGATCACCTATTTAAATCCAAATCTCATGTCCAACGAGAATTCCTACATGCTTCCCCAAAGTCATTATCATAATGTCAACTATCTTCTATCAATATCCCCTGGCTAATTCAAATCCTCATACTTCCAAGAATTCAGCTTGCGATCTTAATTGCCCCACTAAATCCAATTTATCCAGGGGTAATGAAAGCTATGCTATTCTATATTAATGATCCCACCAAGTTCATCTACCAACATGGAAGCCTCATAATCCACCAAATAGTCTCATATAATTTCTCAACGTCATTGATATAAACTCATCAAGTCATTTGTCCTCCATTCCTATATCCTCAAACTGGTCTTCCCTATGGCATCATTAGTTCTGGTGCTAAATTAGGATGATAATGTGCTTGTTCACTATGTCCGCTAGTTCCATAATGATCCCAGTGCTGTGCAAGGTTTACAGAGGCTTAACTGGCCCTCCTACGATTCTGTGGGTTAAGCACATGGTGAAGTATCAAAGGGTCTAGGGATGCGGTTTCCACTCATGAGGGGTAATACTACGGGTTTGCACCTGGTCGAGGAGGCTGTAGCAAAAGTCTTTAGTGTCAGTTGCTTGCCGAAGTGGAATCCTTAGTGCATTTTGTCTTGCTGGTCTTCAGAGATGAGAGAGATGAGAGGGAAAATAGCATAGAGGAGGGGAATGCCAAAAGGGGGTTCTATAGTGCAAGTGCAAACAACAAGTGACGAAAGGGCCAAACACAGGCATTAAGATAAGTAAGGTGATATAGTCACGTACTTGTTGCCTATGGCAAAAAGGGCGACTGATATCAAAACACAAACAAATAAAAACAAGCAACACACAGTCATGGTTCTATTCGAACCATCATACGGACTCGACTGCGCATAGGGGGTACACGACTCTTCCTACCCTAGGGGTTCTCACACTAAGTAGTCGTGCTTTACTTCGTGCCTCATGCAGTCTTCTAGATTTTTCCTTAGGTGTCGCTACATCTTTTGTAGTTGTTTGATGAAATGATCCGGGTTGGCCTGAAGAATCTTCAACACTTCTCACCCGATGAGATGATAGGGTGAATGTGGCTCCTCGTAGTTGGCATTGACTTGGTCTTCTCTTGTCCTCTTAATCATGATGATCGCTTTTGCCTTTTTAAGGTGTCGGCGGTTCCAGGTGGCCATCCTTTATGCAATGACATTAACAAGGCATAATAGAGGTCCAATCTGTCGGACACATTGTTGACAATATCGTCACCGAGAGCGGGGGATGAAGAGAACCATTTTTCCTGCTCACTATAGTGAGGCGGACCAAATGGCTAGGTTCTCATCCACCGGTGGTCGCCGATACAACAACGGTAGTGACAGGGTTACCCTATTAGCGATGTATATCATGATCTTGCATATCCTATGCCCTGATCATCGTAGGCTAAGGTTGCATCATCTTGGGGCAGTGTCAAGGGTGTCACCATCTCCTGGGTCTTCAGGTCCTCATCCCTCGAGGATGTATCTTCTGTTGGTATCGTCTTGTTGTGATGTCGCCAATCTTGTGTTCAAGAGATGTGGGTGAATGTCTGGCAAGGCATCTTCCTTCTAGATTATCCACGAGGATTACAAGGAATCTAGTGGTCAGGGGCATAACGGTTATAGCGACCAAAGGTTTTGAAGGGGAAGAGATCAATAAGGAAAGTATACCTTAGTTTTCGAAAAACTGAGAAGGGAAGAGAAGTATAGATAGTTTTGAAAACTAGTAGTTGTTTTGGAAATAGTTTTACCCTAACTAACGACCATGCTAACTAAGGCTTCCTACAGTCAGGATGGCTCTGATACCAGCTCTGTAGGGACCCCGACTCATAAGTTGAGATCACCGAATGCACGTGTACAGTGATCCCAGAGATCAATGCTCACTGAACACACAGAAGCTGAATAACAAGAGTCTTACATCCATACATACTGTTTTACATAAGTAGGACCATTATGGTCAAGTCTTGAGTGTATCATCGCAGCGGGAATCTTCAATAACAACTTGGACCCATGTCATCTACCTTAACCCTACAGGCATTCTGACTGGGAAGCGTCCTAGCTTGCATGTTCGTCACCAAGGTACTCTTCATTATATCCTGTTCTTTCATGTCTGGCCAATAAAATAACCAGTGGCAAGCCAATGAGTACTTAGAATGTACTTGCAAGCAACCCATGTTTTGGTTCAAGATACAACAATGCATGATATAGGTAAATTTTTGCAGAAAGCTAGTTTTGAGTGCAATGACATGTTCAACAACTTGTAAGACATGCATCAGGAGAATTCAAGTAACCATGAGGATGGGTTACAGATATCAACATAAATAGAGTGGGCATCAACCCAACTCAATCATGTCAAGTCCTTTGACTTGACCCAAGTAGTTCTTCCCACTTATCCAAACACATACACTGGTTTGTAAACATGTGGACGTAGCCTAAGAGCGGTTACCCAACTATCCTTGACCGTGGACACGGCTATTCGAATAGTTTTACACTCTTTAGAGGTTGCACACTTTACCCACAAGATTCGGGGAACTTTCGTGTCATCCACGACCCGCGGTACCTCAAGTACCCGGGGTAAGCACCCGATCACTATATTTCCCTAGACGACACTAACAAGGAGTCCACTGGTTGTTCCGTATCCTCACGATGTACATCATACGAGACTCACTCGAGATCGTAACATCCGAGAGGGGACACAACGGTGTATCCGGTGCCCTGTGAAAACAGTCATGGCCGCCCTACCTGGCACGACCCTGTCCCGAGAGAGCGCACCAACAACTCTCCCGTCACTAGTAATGCGGGCTCCAAGCTAGTATCGGCCTAGGTAATCAATAATGCCCTTTCCCATACAAGGGTAGAGTGGTTGCGCATGTAAGGTTGGAATAACAGTCGCAACTTAAACCAATCCGTTTTGAAAAACAACACACACACACTTGCCTCGGTACACCACTTCGTCATCAAGTGGTTACCCAACTCGTCATCTCCCCCGGGCATAGGTGGCACCCAATGGGTTTTTTCGAAAAGTCTTTTGAAAATACTTTGTCTCCATCACCATGCATATTCCTATCCCTTTTTGCGTAGCAACTACTTTAGCATCCTATCTACTCCCACCGGCATAACCCTCATAAGGGGGTAGGGTCATGCACAATGCAAGTATCAACGAGGAAGTAACAGAGGCAACCCATCAAAAGTGGTTACCTCCTCATCATGATTCCATTGCAACAACAATATGGTGCTATATGACATGCATAAAAAGGGTTTCATAGACATGGTCAAAGGGCTGCTTGCCTGTTTTAACAAAGTCTTCAAGTCTTCTGGTCCTTCTCCACGTATTCCGTCTACTTCGTCAACTAACGTCGGAACAATCATAATAAGCAACACAACAAGGTAGGAAATAAAAGTGCTCTAAAAATATTAATTTGACTTTTCTAGGACATCTCTGGTTATATGAAAAATAACCAGAGTGGCTTCATTGGAATTGGATCAGTGGTTATTTCTGAACATTTCAATATGATAGAATCAATGGATTTATGGATTTGCAAGAAGTGTAACAGAAATATATTTTTGAAAAATGAGCAAAGGCACCCATTTAACAAATCATGATTTTAGAAGCATCTGGAAGTTGGTTTCACTGGATTTGGAGTTCAAATGAATTTCCTATGAATTTGCAAAGTTGAGAGATATGAAGAAATGGGTCATTATTTTATGTGGTACAAAAAGTATTAAGAAAAATGTTCATAAACTAAGTTATGAACTTATAAAGATCTAGGAATTTGAATCATGGCATTTGGATCAAATTTCAGCTCTCTGTGATTTTCTAAAGTTCATCACAGAAATGGAAAATGGGATTTTGATAAATATTTCCGAGGAGAAAGTTTTTGGAAAAATGTGCAATTTGCACCATGTGATAGATCATGATTTTTGGATCCCCTAGAAATTTAAATCATCAATTTTGGATATCATTTGAATTATTTGTGGATTTTACAAGTTTACAGAAAAAGAAAAAGAAAAGGGGAAGGGTTTTACCCTTATCCTGCGCACTGGGCGAGGGATAGGTAGCGGGCCGGCCCAGGAGCTCGGCCGCATGCGCGCAGGGGCCACGTCGGAAGCGGCTTCATGAAACTACGCCTTCGCGCGGGAGAGGCGGTTACGGCAGAAGCCGTCTCCACTTAAACGGGCGGGCCCGCCCACTGGGTCGCTGACGCGCGGGCCCCAGCGGCAGGTCGCCTTCAACCTCAAGCGCGGCGCGACGGGAACCAGAGGAGGCGAGGCCGAGAAGCGCCGGCGCTCTCCCCGATGGCACAGGCCACCTCCGTCGACTCCCAGCACACTAGCGTGTTCAGGAGAGCGTGCCGCATCCGTCGAGGTGCGCCACGATCACTGGGGTGGTCGGACGCGAGCAGCGCATCACCCGCGGCAGATGGCGGCGATGGTAAGGGTGGGACACGACACTGCAGCCGCGGAGAGGAAGAAATGGAGCTCGGGAGATGTCCTTGGGGAGGTTGGTGATGCTCTGGTGGGGTCTAAAGGGGAGGGGAGAGACCGCAGAGCGCGAATTTAGGAGGAGGCCGACGACATGGCTCCGGCCATGGAGGTGGGTGGAGGCATGAGACGGAGAGGTAGGTTGGTCTAGCGGATGCACGGGAGGGGGAGAGAGCAAACGGAGAACATAGAGGGCTCGGGGTGGCCTTATATAGCGAGGCCATGGTGCACCGCGAGCCGCGTTCACGGGTGCCCGCTGAATCGGTCCTGGGGACCGTTCGGAGGGGCCAGGCTGGGTCAGTGGCGCTCGTGGAGTCCGTCCCGGAGCGAGGGAGGTGAGAGGGGGAGCGGGGCGAGGTCAGAGGCGGGCCAGCCGCGTGGCCAGGGAGTGGCCGAGTCGGGTGGTGCTCGGGCATGCGACGACGGCTCAAAGAAGAGAGAAGGAGGAGGGGGCTGACCGCGTAGCGTGTCACGCACGCCGAGGCGGCCTCGGGGGACACGTTCCCGGCGCCCAAGGTCGACAAGAGCATCGGGCAGAGGGCGGCTACAGTGCCCTGGAGCACTGTAGCGTGCTCCAGAGCGTGGCCATTGCATGCCATGGCATGCAAATGGCTTCCTGCGCGTGGCCAAGCCGGTCCACTAGCTCCTGGGAGTTTCTGATATGCTCCATAAAGCTTAATAATTAAGGCAAGTCCATAAGAAAGAAGGGGGAGGGAAAAGAGGTGCTGCCATGGTGAAAAGGGAGGGGTAAACCAGGGTTTTACCCTCCTCAACTATTGAACCAGGGTTGGAGCTTTTTACTGGAGGTAGAAGGGAACTAGGAGGGGCTGTGGTAAAAAGATAGGGTCATGGAGATTAGTGGAAGTGGTCAAAAATGGAATTTTGGTAAGGTGGCAGAAGGTGTTTGTTGTTGGTTTGGGGAGGTAAATGAATTCTATTTGGCATGACTCCATAGGGTGAAATGGCACATACAATTAGGGCCTTCCACCAACCTTGAGCTCATTTGGGCAAAGTTCACAATGTAACTTTTGTAAACCCTAGAAATTAGCAGAAATGAACTTGTGTAGATCTAGTTGAGAAGATCACTTCTCCTTGATATACCACTTGGTGTAGTGGCCTCATTTGGTCATGTTAACATTCTCACAAAAGTTGGGGTCAAGGGGAGAAAGTTGGTAGTACAAAGTTGTTCAAATTTGATTCTGGTCAGAGAGGGTTTTGGGGCACTTTGATCAAGATAACATTCTCTCCAACTTTTGCCATTTGGTATGGATGAATAATTAGACCATTTGAGCAGGTGCACCAAGTTTTAGAACGTTTGGACATGTTTGGCAATGTAAAGTTGCTCAAACTTCAAAATGGACAGAAATGGTTTTGAGGGGATTTCATGGGGTTATACTATTCTCCATGACATGAGACTTGGCAAGATCATAAAAAATGTCATATGTGACATGCTAGAATTTTCCTGGATTTATTGGAAAATATTTCTTGTAGAAATATTTCAAATCCTTGAAATATGAAGAAATGGTTTTGGGAGGTTTTGTCCAATATTTTGATCATGACCATGTGTTGAAACTCATATAT
Source organism: Triticum urartu (assembly GCF_003073215.2). Lineage (NCBI taxonomy): Eukaryota > Viridiplantae > Streptophyta > Magnoliopsida > Poales > Poaceae > Triticum > Triticum urartu. The sequence goes on along the minus strand of NC_053025.1, from coordinate 370,794,399 downwards.
ATGGAAAATATATGTCCACTGAGTTTCTCTAGGTTTTTGTCAAATATTTTTGAAACAATAAAATAATTTTTCCCTATTAAAGACCATTTCTGGCCTGAAGAAAAAGCTTTTAAATAAAATAGGAAAATAACTTTAAAATTATATTTTTGTGGTTTATGGGAGTCCTATATCTAATAGGATTGAAATATACTTTTTGAAATATTTTTCACACCCCAAATCAAGTACTTGCAGTGCAAACCTCAATTCAGGGGTTTTGGAAAACTAATTGTTGAAAATACTATTTGGCCAAATTATTTTTGTAAGAAAATTCTATATTGCACTATACACATGGCATGATCATTGTGCAGAAGTTTGGGGCAAGGAGATGAAGTATGGGATGGGAGTTGTGTTGACTTTAAAGAGCACTTGAAAAACACAGAGAGAAAACCAACTCCGAATAAAAGCCAAATAATGCAAAAGTTTTTGTCAAACCACACTTTATCATGATTTATTAGCTTAAGTGTTGTGGCATGAAAATCAGGGTGTGACACCAAGGCCCGCTGGGTGAGCCTCCAACGCCCATTTTCCTATCGGGCCAGTTAGTTTCGGCCTGCTATGTTTTTTTCCTGTTCTGTGATTTTCGTAATTTCCAGGGAATTGGCTGTTTTAAAGAAGAGCACTTCAAATCCATGCATTTAATAACTAAATAACCATGCATCATATGTAAAAACTTAAAATATGAAAAATGCTTAGAATTGCATCTAGATTCATAATATCCAGCTTTCATCCATGTTTAAAATGTTTAAAATGTTGTTTGCATTAATTTGCATAAATAGCATGTTAAAAAGATTTAATCCATAACTAATTAACCGTAGCTCGGATTTAAATAAACTTTATGTGCAAATTGGGTAGAAAAATGCCTAGTTTAACATGGTACACTCTTCTTGCGTGTTTAACAACTCTAAAATATGGTTTAGGGCAGAACAATACCAAATTCATAATATGCATATGGGGATTTTTTCGGAATTGTTGCGTGTTGTTTCCGGCCTCATTTAAACTTTCTAAAATAGTTAGTTTACTTATGTTTCACCCCTTGCCATGTTTAACAACCTTTAATATTCTTGAGTACCTAACTGGGAGTGAACTAAATTCAGAAATATTTTGAAAAAAATTGTATTAAATTTTCAGGGCATTCTGAGAACTTTTATTTTTGGGTCATTTTTTTATTGCACGGAAAATTCAGAAAACCGACAAAACATGGCATTTTATTTTATTTCACTGATAAAAACAGAGAACAAAAATTAGGGAGAGAAGGTAGTGCTTACTAGATTCATCAACTTCATACCGTTCAAAAATGATCCATTAATAAGGCTGATCAAGTCTTATTAACAACCACTTTCGATTAGCATGAAACAGAAAAACTTTCGTAAATCACTAAGTTACCTCAATGGGGATATGAATGTCCCCAACAATAAGCATTTCATATTTCTTTTTGGCCGTAGGTAGACGTATTTGAAAACTTCAAATAGTGATTGTCGGAGATTTTTCAATAACATTAATACCATTCACTTGGAAATGTTTCTTCGGAAAGTGCACCATATGCTCATTACCATTGACATGAAAAGTGACCTTGCTTTTATTTCAATCAATAACAGCCCCTGCAGTATTAAAGAAGAGTCTACCAAAGATAATTGACATGTTGTCGTCCTCGGGCATCTCAAGTATAACAAAGTCATTCAAAATGGTAACATTAGCAACAACAATGGGCACATCCTCACAGATACCAATAGGTATGGCAGTTGATTTATCAGCCATTTGCAAAGACATTTCAGTAGGTGTGAGTTTATTAAATCAAGTCTTCTATATAAAGAGAAAGGCATAACACTAACACCAGCTCCTAAATCACACAAAGCAGTTTTCACATAATTCTTTTTGATGGACAAGGTATAGTTGGTATTACCAGATCTCCAAGTTTTTTAGGCACTCCATCTTTAAAAGTGTAATTAGAAAGCATACTTAATATTTCAGCTTCTGGTATTTTTCTCTTATTTGTGATGATGTCTTTCATATACTTTGCATAAGGAGGCATTTTCAAGATATCAGTCAAGCGAGTACGCAAAAAGACCGGCCTCAACATTTCAGCAAAGCGTTCAAATTCTTCATCATCATTCTTTTTAGTTGACTTAGGTGGTAATTGCATAGGTTTTTGAACCCACGGTTCTCTTTCTTTACCGTGTTTTCTAGCGACGAAGTCTCTTTACCGTGTTTTCTAGCAATGAAGTCTCTTGAGGTTGTGGGTTATCAAGATCAACCGGTGGTTCTATCTCAACATCATTGTCTGGTTCTTTATTATTTGGTTGAGTATCTTCGTGAACATCAGCATTATCTTTTTCATTATCACTAGGTGAATGTTCATTACCAGGCTGAGTTTCAGCATCAGAGATAGAAGTTTCATTATCATTGTTAGGAGGTTTTCTATTTCAGGTTCACTAGGAGCATGCTAAGTCCTATCAATTTTCTTCTTCTTTTAATTTTTGGAAGAACTAGGTGCAATGGTGATGTTCCTTTGTGAATCTTGTTCAATTCTATTGGGTGTCCCTCAGGATAAAGTGGTTCCTGAATCATTTTATCTCCTCTAGTTGCAACTCTAACAGCAAAGTCATGTACATTATTATTATTCATTTCATCAAGTAACTCTCTTTGAGATTTAGCAACTTGTTCTAACTGGGTTTGTACCATAGAAGCATTCTTTCCAACACCTTTAACATCATTTGAGATTCTAAATAACAAGTCACGCAAGTGAGCAATCATATCAAAATTGTATTTCAATTGTTTCATAACATTTGCATTGAAGTGATCTTGTTTTCTAATATAATTTTCAAACTCATAAAGGCAATGGCTAGGATGCATATTTGTGAGGACTGTCATTATCATTGAACTTCATTAGAGAATTTACCTCTACCACCTTAGGCTGTGGTGGTGTATTAAGCCCATGTATTTTCTTCAATAGGAGGTAAATTTTTAACATCCCCATCTTTAATACCTTTTTCCTTCATACATTTCTTTGCCTCTTGGATATCTTCAAGACTGAGATATAATATACCCATCTTCTTCGGAGTGGGTTTAGCCGGTGGTTCAGGAAGAGTCCAATCATCATAATTTTTCAATATAATGTTCAATAACTCCTCATCTTGCCAAATAGACCGTTCCTTGAAAACATAACCAACACAACTATCTAGGAAGTCCCTAGAAGCATCGATTAGTCCATTATAGAAGATATCAAGTATTTCATTTTTCTTAAGAGGATGATGAGGCAAAGCCTCCCCCAAGCTTGTGGGAGACTCTCTTCTTTAATTTGAACAAAGTTAAATATTTCCTGTAAAGCAGCATGTTTCTAATGAGTAGGGAAATATTTTTCAGAGAAGTAATAAATCATATCCTAGGGACTACGCACACAACCAGGAGCAAGAGTATTGTACCAAGCTTTAGCATCACCCTTTAATGATAAAGGAAATAATTTGAGAATAAAGTAATAGCGAGTCTTCTAATCATGAGTAAAAAGGGTGGCTATGTCATTCAACTTAGTAAGATGTGCCACAACAGTTTCAGTTTCATAACCATGGAAAGGATCAGATTCATCCAAAGTAATTAACTCTGGGTCGACAGAGAATTCATAATCCTTATCATCAATAAAGATTGGTGAAGTAGCACACTTAGGATCATATTTCATTCAAGCATTCAGAGATTTTTCTTTATACTTGCATAATAATTTCTCTATATCATCTCTATCCCTATAAGCAAGAATATCTCTAGTTGTCTCCTCAGTCATAACATAACCTTCCAGTACCTTAGGCAATTCATATCTAGGAAGGCTAGTTCTAGCAGGTGATTTAGGAGTTTCAGTTTCAAGCTCATCATCAGATTCAACGACATCATGTTGTATTCTCTAGCAATTTGTTCATCAAGAAAATCACCAAGTGGCACATCATTATCATTAAGCAAGGTACCAGCATCATCATAAGCATTATCCATATCAGAAGTAGCATCATCATTAACTTCTGACATATCAGAATTGATAGCATGTGGTGGTGTTGCAAGTTTACTTATAACAGAAGGTGAATCTAAAGCAGAACTGGATGGCAGTTCCTTACCTCCCCTCATCTTAGAGGGATAAATCCTAGTCTTAGCATACTTTAGATTCTTCATGGTGATAAATTGATAATAATCCCAAGTGACTCAACAAATATAGCTATGCTTCCCGGCAACGGTGCTAGAAAAAGGTCTTGATAACACACAAGTATAGGGGATTGCAACAGTTTTCGAGGGTAGAGTATTCAACCCAAATTTATAGATTCGACACAAGGGGAGCCAAAGAATATTGAAGGTATTAGCAGCTGACTTGTCAATTCAACCACACCTGGATATTAATTGTCTGCAGCAAGTAATCAGTAGCAATGTAATATGATAGTGTTGATAGTAGTGACAGCAGTAACAGTAATGGTAACAGTGATAGCAGTAATTTTGTAACAGGTGCAATAGTAACGATAGTAGTAGTAACTTAAGAAGAACAATGTAAGATAAATTCATAGGCATTGGATCAGTGACTTGTTGGATGATATTCATCATGAGACAGTTATAACCTAGGGCGATACGACACTAGCTCCAGTTCATCAATATAACGTAGGCATCTATTCCGTAAGTAGTCATACGTGCTTATGGAAAGAACTTGCATGACATCTTTTGTCCTACCCTCCCATGGTAGCGGGGTCCATATTGGAAACTAAGGGATATTAAGGCCTCCTTTTAATACAGAACCAGAAAAAATCATTAACACATAGTGAATACATGAACTCCTCAAACTACGGTCATCACTGGGAGAAGTCTCGGTTTCTGTCACTCCAGGGTTGCCGGATCATAACACGTAGTAGGTGACTATAACTTGCAAGATCGGATCTAGAACATGGATATAATGGTGATAACATAAATGGTTCAGATCTGAATCATGGCACCCAGGCCCAAAGTGACAAGCATTAAGCATGGCAAAGTCATAGCAACATCAATCTTAGAACATAGTGGATACTAGGGATCAAGCCCTAACAAAACTAACTCGATTACATGATGAATCACATCCAACTCCTCACCGACCAGCGAGCCTACGAAGGAATTACTCACTCCAAGTGGAGAGCATCATGGAATTGGCGATGAGAAGGGATGGTGATGACAAAGAACGAAGATCCCCCTCTCCAGAGCCCCGAACGGACACCAGATCTGGTCTCCGGATGAAGAACATGAGGTGATGGTGGCTCCGTCTCGTGGATCATGATAATTCTTTCTCCCTGATTTTTTCTGCAAAATAGGTATTTATGGAGTTGGAATCAGGGTCTGCAGGGCCACCCGGTGGGGACAACCCACCTGGGTGCGCCAGGAGGGGGGCGCCCTGGTGGGTTGTGCCCACCTAGGTGCCCCCCTCCGGTGGTTCTTGGCTCTAGAAATTCTCTTTATTTGTATAAAAATTCCACGCAAAGTTTCATTCCATTCCGAGAACTTTTATTTCTGCACAAAAATAACCCCATGGTAGTTCTACTAAAAAAAGCGTTAGTCCGAGGTTAGTTTCATTCAAATCATGCAAATTAGAGTCCAAAACAAGAGGAAAAGCGTTAGGAAAAGTAGATACGTTGGAGACGTATCAGGGCAGATACGCCTCCCCATCATTTTCAGCACACGCGACAACTACAACACCGAGCTCATCGACTTCAACTTCGCGAACATTGGCCTTCCGTACAATGCCATCCTTGGGTACCCTGCCTTCGCCAAGTGCATGGCACAAACCCACCATGGCTACAATGTCCTCAAGATACCGGGGTGTGACGGCGTCATCACAGTTGCCCGTGATGAGAAAGATGCGGTGTGCGCCTGCCGATGGTGCCTCAGGCCCCGCGCCCGTGGCTGGGGCGCCCCTTCGTGCAGCATAGAGAGGCGTGCCCGGCACTTCCCTTAGGACGAGCTTAGGGGCTTCCACTTGCAAAGCGTCTTACCTGACTAGTGCGACGAGGGAGGTGCTCGAGCACCACTTGGAGGCATGCTTTAATGCGCGTCCCGACGAGCAAGGCAAACGATGCGAGGCGCCAGGTGCGCGAGAGTTCATCACCAAGGCAATCGAGGAGCTTCAGGAGGCAAGGGCCATGCGTGGCGAGCATCGCCCCGCACAACCTCCTAGTGCAGCTGCGGCCCCCAATGTGGGCTGCGGGCTATGCGTCTGCGTCAACATCCTGGGCCTCAACAGGGCCGCTTCGCAAGACCTCTTCTAGCGGTCTCGCGTCAGCCAGAGTGGAGGATAGCCCTACAGCTACGTCCGCATGTCGTTTGGCCTGCTAAACATGTCTGCCTCATACCAGCGCTTCATGCAGCGTGCTATGGTGGCTCACGAGGCCAAGCGCCAGGTGGTCATGTCGGAGGAGGTTCCGGACCCTCGCGAGCCCGACGGGCCTCGCGAGCTCCCCATACGTCCAAAGTCAGCCAGCTTATGAGGAGCAGCTTCCGCAGCACGTTTCTTTAGCTACCTCAACATTCTACAACAATGGTGCCAAGTGAGTTTTTGGTTTGTTCAGATTGAGGGCGCCCCTCGGGCTGCATTATCCTCAAGCTGTCAGGGCCCGCCCCCACAGCTTTATCGATTTGCGCATGTATAAGAACTGGCTCTACCCTTATGAACTTCCTAAATATCTCATCCTGCATGTTCGGTGTTTCGCCACCATGAATGTCGCTGCACCCTCACGAACCTGCCCGCGACCGCCTCATGATTAAGGACTGGCACGGTGTCTGTGTTGCGGTCCGTTCATGCAGTGTTGTTAAACCCAAGCGACCAAGCTATGTCCAGCGGGCCAGCCCCGTGCGCATCACCTCCCGGGGTCCTTGGTGTGTTGTTCTCGGATGAGCTAATCGCAATTGGATGAGTAAGGGCGCACGGTCTGGTTCACACCACCATCGTTCGGCGCTTCGCCGTCGCGGGAGCTGTGCGCCAGTTGTCTTTCCGTGGAATTGTTGCATGAGAAGACTGGCCACGGCCTCGGTACTCGGGTGCATCCTTGCAGAGTCGATAAATCCAATGGCTAAGCTCTGTCTGGCGGGCTGGCCACGTTCACGTTACCTCCTGGGGTGTGTGGTGTTTGGCCTTCTCATGCGATCGCCTCCGGAGGTTCGTTCGGTGCAGGTCGCCTTGTTACACAGGTTTCATAAGCGCACCCCATGCCTCAAGATTCAGGCACAACCCGCCTTTAGATAGGGACTCTGAGTCCCGCGCTGCCTCACGGGTGCCCAAATACACCTCCTCCAGTTCTGCCGTGCTTGGCACGTGTACGAACAGGGCTGTACACTCCACGGAGTCTCCCCTCGAGGTAACTCCCACCCACGCACAAGTGGAAGCCCCATCCTCCGCGCTGGCGGACGACATGGTCGAGAAGCAACAATGCCCGCCCACAAGTGGAAGCCCCATGCTCCGCGCTGGTGGACGACATGGTCGAGGAGCAGCTATGCCTACGCCAAAGTGGAAGCACCATGCTCCACACTAGTGGATAAAAATTGAGGGTGCCCTGGCGGCCACACCAACCTCAGGATAACCTTTTGGCACCTCACATGGCCTTGTTATGCAGTAATACCATGGGAAACACGCGCATGGGTGCTGGACACAAGCTATGCTTAGGCTAGGCCTGATGCTCGCTGGTCTTCTCACATCTCCCCAGGCAAAGGCCGACAAGGAAAGTTATGGGGTATCCAAATTAACTTCGCCACAACATGTGTTTCTCTCATGAAGGTTGCTCACATGTCAAGGGGGACCTCATGAGCACCGCAACTCAAGGGCCTTACTGGTCACGTAGCCCCTCACCCCTTGGTGTCGTTGAGGGAGTCCTGGATTAGGGGGTTTCCGAACAGCCGGACTATATCCTTTGGTCGGATTGTTGGACTATGAAGATACAAGATTGAAGAGTTCGTCTCGTGTCCAAATGGGACTTTACTTGGCGTAGAAGGCAAGCTAGGCAATGCGGATATGTATATCTACTTCTTTGTAACCAACCTTGTGTAATCCTAGCCCCCTCCGGTGTCTATATAAACCGGAGGGTTTTAGTCCGTAGGACAATATACAATCATACCATAGGCTAGCTTCTACGGTTTAGCCTCTCTGATCTCGTGGTAGATCAACTCTTGTAATACTCATATCATGAAGAACAATCAAGCAGGACGTAGGGTTTTACCTCCATCAAGAGAGCCCGAACCTGGGTAAACATCGTGTCCCCTGCCTCCTGTTACCATCCGCCTTAGACGCACAGTTCTGGACCCCCTACCCGAGATCCGCCGGTTTTAACATAGACATTGGTGCTTTCATTGAGAGTTCCACTGTGTCGTCATCATAAGGAAGATGGCTCGCCTCGTTGTCAAGGACAACATCACCTCTGGGGGAGCCCTGGCTATAGGCCAAACCCTCCGACTAGGCGGCTTCGTCATGACTGCCGGTTCGGCCGCTGCGCCGATGATGACCTCTCGGGTCATCGAAAATAGCCTCCACATCGGTTCAAAATTTGCCGAGCTGATGGATCCAATGGAGCTCTCCTCTTTGAACGAGCTCTTGGATCGCATTGCCGCTCTGGGAGTCACTACGGACTATGATCGGATCGGGCTTAAAGCCGACCAAAGGGAGATTAACTCTTCGCCGGTCACCCATCAGATAGCGGTGGTGGAGGAGCAATGCGGAGATTCTCCCTCTATCCCGAGGACGAACTATGTCCGGATTCCCGAGCTCTCCAAACAGGATAATCGCTCACGGGAGGACGCCGCCCTAACCTTGAATCCAGAATCAGGCCGCATACCGAACCCGCAGGGCAACATCCCGGAGCTCGAACTTCCAAGATCAGAAACTCCCTTGCCCCGGGATCATAGATTGGGTCAAGGTCTGGACTTAAATCCACCCACCCACCCAGATACAAACTATCTTTCCCACATTAGGCAAGCGCCCCAAGAGATAGTACATCACTATTGGGCCAGATTCCTCCTTGTAATGAACAAGGTCAAGGACTGCCGCGAGGAAGATGCAATTTCGTTCTTTTGCAACAATTGCACGGACAAGGGAGTCCTCAACGCCATAAGTCGCCACGACGTAGCACACTTCGCTGACTTGGCGGACATAGTACGGAAATACTGTGCGATGGAAAGTGCCTGGAAAACCCAAACGCAATTTTGGGATAATCCGGCTCTGACAAAACTCCCAGCCCGAACTAAAAGGGCGCACTCTCATAAGTCGCCCGACTCAATTACAAAGAGGCAAAATCTCAATACAGGGCGTGGAACCGTATTGGAGGGATGGCTCAACGGCCCCTGCAAAATCCATAGTACAGCGGATACCATATCAACACACAGCCTTAGAGCATGTTGGGTACTCCGGCAGGTGGCCAAAAGCGGTGAGGATCTTCTCACCCAAAATATCTCAGAGCACCTTCCCACGGATAAAAACACAGTATTAACGGTCTTCGAGACCTTCGCCTCAAATAATAGGCGTAAGCGAGCACTCCGCAGCCTTGCCGAAGTCTGCCACATGGCAGTAATAAATCCATGGAGTGACACGGCTATCACCTTCAACGCCAGTGACGAACCTAAATTCTGAACAGCCCGAGCACCAGCCGCTTTGGTCCTCAGTCCAATTGTGGACGGCTTTTGGCTCACTAAGGTGCTCATGGATGGCAGTAGCAGATTAAACCTCATCTATGAGGAAACTCTCCCAAAAATGGACATAGACAGCAACCGTATTGAGCAAAGCAGTACGACCTTCTGAGGAATCATCCCTAGTCGGGAGGCACGTTGCGCTGGGAAAATCACACTTGATGTGGTATTCGGCACTCCAGAGAATTACAGGTCCGAAGAAATTACATTCCAAGTGGCCCCATTCAGTAGCGGATACCACGCCCTTCTAGGGCGGGAGGCATTCCCGATTTTTCAAGCCATACCCCATTACGGGTACATGAAGCTCAAAATGCCCAGACCCAAGGGAATTATCACTCTATCTAGTGATCCGGACATAGCACTCTGCGCCGAGAACAAAACAGCCGCACTAGCCCTCGAGGCATTATCCGAAGCCCTTGTGGCGGAGGAGTTAACCGCGTTGCGCTCCATGGTGGACAGGGACGACGTGATACTAGACAAAAGATCCAAGTCCACCTCCTTTAAACCAGCGGATGAAGTAGTTAAATTCCAAGTCCATCCAACGGACCCTACAGAAACAACATCCATTGGGGCACAGTTAGACCCCGTTGTAGATGCCGCACTACGGGACTTTCTATGCGAGAATTGGGACATATTCGCCTGGCATCCTTCATACATGCTAGGAATCCCATGCAGATTGGCCGAGCATAGCCTTAATATTCTAAAAGGATTCAAGCCGGTCAAGCAGACTCTTCAGCGTTTCTCTGAACCTAAGCGACAAGCCATGGGAGAGGAGCTGGCCAAGCTACTGGAAGCCGGATTCATTAAAGAAATAAAACATCCGGATTGGCTAGCAAACCTGGTGATGGTACCAAAGAAGGACAAATCCTGGCGCCTATGTGTCGACTTCAAAGACCTTAACAAGACTTGCCCAAAGGATCCCTTCCCACTCCCTCGCATCAATCAAATCATCGACGCTACCGCAGGACACGCATCATTGTGCTTCATCGACGCATACTCCGGTTACCACCAGATTAAGATGGCGGAGTCTGATCAAGCTGCAATGGCATTTATAACACCACATGGCCCCTTCTGCTTTAACACAATGCCCTTTGGACTCAAGAACGCCGGCGCAACATGTCTGGAAAAGCAGATCGGTAAGACTGTGGAGGCATATGTAGACGATGTGGTCATTAAAACCAGACACGTCGACTCTTTAATAGACGACTTGAGGCTCACGTTCACCAATCTCCGAACATATGACATTAAGCTCAATCTGGAAAAATGCGTTTTTGGCGTTCCCGCCGGAAAGCTCCTGGGCTTCATCGTCTCCAGTAGAGGAATTGAAGCAAATCCGGCTAAAATCCGAGCTATGTCACAGTTGGCTATGCCAACTGACCTCAAGCAAATCCAAAAATTGACTGGATGCATGGCGGCTTTAAGCCGCTTTATCTCCCGATTAGGAGAAAAGGCACTTCCCCTTTATCGCCTTCTTCGGCGCACCGAACACTTCAAGTGGACGGACGCAACCATGACCGGACTGGAAGAAATCAAAGCCATCCTGGCCGCCAACCCAATCCTAACCGCGCCAACTGTTGGCGAACCAATGCAATTATATATAGCGGCAACTCACCAAGTCGTAAGCGCAGTGCTCGTCGTCAAACGAGAGATGGACGGACATAAATTCCCGCTTCAAAAGCCGGTATATTATGTATCCACCGTTCTCACTCCATGCAAATCATGGTACCCGCATTACCAAAAGATAGCATACGTGGTATTTATGGCATCCAGAAATTACGACACTACTTTCAAGAGTGTTCGATTATGGTGGCATCCGAAGTACCACTCAATGACATAATAAACAACGGTGATGCCACAGGCCGGATTGCCAAATGGGCCATCGAGCTCCTCCCATTTTACATAACATATAAGCCACGACGAGACATTAAGTCACAAGTACTGGCCGATTTCGTAGCCGAATGGACAGAAGCCAAACTCCCTAAAGAGTACGACGCATACTCCAATTGGATCATGCACTTCAATGGCTCTAAAGTGCTGGCTGGTCTAGGGACTGGCGTCGTCCTGACGTCCCCCACTAGAGACATGGTGCAATACATGCTCCAAATACTATACACGGACTCCAATAACGCAGCCGAATACGAGGCCCTATTACACGGCCTCGATGGCAGTCTCCATGGGCATCCAACGCCTAGAGGTGCGTGGGGACTCGAACCTCGCAATATCCCAAATAAATGGAGACTTTGATGCCAAGGATCCAAAAATGGCGGCATATCGCAATGCCATCCTCAAAATGTCAGCCCGGTTCGAGCGGCTGGAATTCCACCATGTGGCTCGGGAAAACAACCAGGCAGTGGACATCCTAGCACGTATCGGCGCTAAACACGACCCTGTCCCACCAAACATCTTCCTGGAAAGACTGTTTAAATCATCCGTGGTATGGGAATGGGACACCGACAAAAATAGTCCGGACCCGGCCACAACCCCAGATACCGAATACTTTGACACAATCGGAGGCTCTGCCACCGAAATAACACCTTCAGCCCACGTGATAATGGCCGTCATCGCCCCGTGGACAGAACCATTCCTGGCCTACCTAACTAGAAAGGAATTACCCGAGGACCAAAATGAGGCTCGCTACATAGTGCGGCGATCTAAAGCCTACAAGGTCCATGAGGGAGAGCTATATAAGAAAAGCACAACCGGAGTCCTTCAAAGGTGCATCTCCAAAGAGGAAGGGCGGAAGCTTTTGGCAGAAATCCATGCCAGACTCAGCGGCCACCACGCAGCAGCCCGGGCCCTTGTAAGTAAGGCCTTCCGTACAGGTTTTTATTGGCTGACAGCCCGGGCAGATGCACAACATCTGGTTCAACATTGCGTTGGTTGCCAGCTTTTTGCAAACCGAAGCCACATGCCACCTACCTCCCTCCAAACAATCCCCATTACTTGGCCCATTGCGGTCTGGGGGCTCGATATGGTCGGACCCCTCAAAGGGGGAACCCATAAGAAAAAATACTTACTGGTCATGGTGGACAAATTCACCAAATTGATAGAAGCTAAACCTGTCAAAACGGCTGAATCCGGACCAGTGATAGACTTCATATCCGGGGTTGTACAGCGTTATGGCGTCCCCCACAGCATCATCACTGACAACGGCACGAACTTTACAGCCGACGAGGTGAAACTTTGGTGCAGCAACATGGGCATCAAGCTCGATTATGCTTCTGTCTATCATCCGCAAACTAACAGTCAAGTCGAATGAGCGAATGGTCTTATCATGAGTGGTATTAAACCTAGATTAGTTCGGTCCTTAAAGGAATCAGACACCCATTGGGTAGAGGAGCTCGACTCTATACTATGGGGGTTGTGGACCACACCGAATCGCACTACCGGATACACACCATTTTTTATGGTGTACGACGCTGAGGGGTTGCGACATAATTCATGACTCACCTTGAGTGCGCATGTACGAAGAAAGAGAGGCCGAGCTCGATCGGCAGGACATTTTGGATGCCCTGGAGGAGGAGCGCGACGTGGAAAAAGCCCATTCCACATTCTATCAACAACAGGCTCGAAGGTATCAAAGCAGAGAAGTGCGGGCCAAAACCAATAACGTTTATGAACTAGTTCTGCGCCTGCCGGAGAAGAAAAAGAACAAGCTCAAGCCCAAATGGGAAGGTCCTTTCATTATCGACCAGGTTCTGACTGGTGGAGCGTACCGTCTGCCGGATGCATCGAATAATCGACTCGAGCCAAACCCATGGAACGCAGCCAGACTTCGAAGATTCTACGCCTAGCGCCGGACTCTATGTTCGTCTCCTTACCTCCATGAATTTTTTGCACATCTATTTTTTCTCTCTTTCTTTCTCTCTTTTTTCTTCAAATCCCTAAAGGGCTAAACCTGTGTCTTGGTTACACAATCTTTACGCGCTAACCGCGCTCAATATACCTGGGGGCTTCCTATACAGAAGCTTAATCTAATTATTTTTCCGGGCTTCATGCCCCGCACATGTGTTATTCTTCCGCATGTACCTTTTTTGCCATTATATGCATCGATACGACTTAAGTTTTGGCCAAGCAGGGTTGCCTGGCTCTTGTGCTTAGGCCCTACGTTCCCGTTAATTCGGCTAGGGCATAAGGGGAGCACCTCTGCGATGGTTACTGCCGGGTCAGCCGGATGTGTACCTCAGACTGGGTGAAGCCGAAAGGTAGCGTTCTTAAGGGAATATTCGGTCGGTGAACAAAAGATGACTTTCATTTAAATTACTACACGCCCCCAGATGTTTTTAGACTGCGTACATTAGGGCATGCACATTAGGGCATGAACAAAAGATGACTTTCATTTAAATTACTACCCGCTCCCAGATGTTTTTATGACTTAAGTTCGGACATGCACATTAGGGCATGCGTACCTAGGGAAAGGAACCCTTAACAGAACTATTCTCCCTGGAAGATGTTTCTTACTATCCATGTAATATAACATAGCTAGTTGGGTACTTGTTTGTTCAAGCACTTATGACCCCTACGCCTGGTTTCCATGCATACCCCGGTTTTTATATAACCAAGTGGGTATTCAGATTCACTCCGGACTATCGAGTCTAGAGGTCGAAGCGAAAAGGTCTGCCATGACAAATGATTTACAATCCGGCTAGGGACATTACATATGTCACTTGAAGTACACAGTCACTAAGACTGATTAAATTCTTCTTCTATACCATCCAACAGGCTGTCTATCCTACAATCCTATTGGAAATACTTCGCGGCTAATTCTACTTGATCATACACTAAACTAACAGGGATCTCTTTCCCATCGGGCCCCACAGGTCCGACCTCGGCCATGTGGTTTGGGTCAGCCTTGGTATATCGTGTCTTCACCATAGCCCAGGCTTCCCGTGCACCCTGTCAGCAGGATGCTATCTTCCATAATCGGAAGCGCCGCCGCGCTCCCTTAAGCTTCTCTATAAGCTCCCCCATGCCTCCTGGCAGGGACACGGACGGCCATAAGGCTTGGGCAATACTCTGCATCACCTGTCGAACTTGTTCGTGCAGTTGTGAGAGCTCTGGCAGAAGATCACCCGAGGACCCGGGCATCTCCTCCGTGGGACGACCCGTCAGCATACGTGCAGACAAAACGCTATTAGCAGGCTTCTTCGTCGAACTCCTTTAAAAAGTCCGTTCAAGCACTTACTAAAAATGCCGAACTGAAACCGTTTATTCTCCTTCACGGAGTCCGCAAGCTGGGCTCGGATATCCTTCAGTTCCATGCCTAGCCGGATATTGGCATCTTGGAGATCATTTTTCTCCTGCCTGACTCGCATCAGCACGCGCTCGCCAGCACTTCGCTGTCGATCATCATGTGCCGTATCCGCCTCCACGGCCTCCGGATTCACTATAGG
The DNA here is from genome assembly GCF_003073215.2 of Triticum urartu. Classification (NCBI taxonomy): domain Eukaryota; kingdom Viridiplantae; phylum Streptophyta; class Magnoliopsida; order Poales; family Poaceae; genus Triticum; species Triticum urartu. The sequence continues at coordinate 370,779,319 of NC_053025.1, read as the reverse complement.
GCCACCTGCAACATCTATTGTTAGGTGTGCATATACGCCATATACTACCTGGTACTGATATTCTTTGCAATAGACAAAAGAGTTACCAAGGGGACCCTTCTTGGACTCCTTCAATGCGGCAATAGCGGCTTCCAGCTAGGCCTTGCACTCATCCAGCTCTTGAGACAGTTGGGAATTCTTCTCCGTAAGAACCTGCACAAATAATGATCCTTAAATCAGTTGCGTCAACTGTTTCAAGTCTCAGGGGCTACTGATACATATAATAGTCAGATTTGCTTACCCGTACATCCCTTACATACTGGTCCGTGGCTCTGGCTAGACCATTTTGAGCAGCACGGAGGTACGCATCTCCAGAATTGAAGGCATCAAATGCCTCTGGTGAGAAGCAAGCGTCACGGTGTACGGCCCGACGACGCCTATGATTCATGGCGCTCTCCACTTCTGAATTTGTAGCGAACAATCTATCCACATCCTCTCTAGGAGGAGTATCTGGCATCCGCCCCATGTCGGCTTCCGCCTCGATGTCCGGCCCTGGAGCCTGACTATTGGAAGCGTGATTAGCAGCCTCTCCGAACATATTCCGGCGAGAATTTTTTCTATTAAAGAAACATGGACGTCATTACATTTTGAGAAAGACGACAACCACGGAGCGAGGTTTTTTGTCATACCTCTGCGCCGGTGTCTCCGTCCTGACCGCCTTCCTTTTTGGCCTACCCGGCCTCGGTGCCTCTTATTGGCGAGTTGCTGCGGGTTCGGCACGGCGTCCCCAATGCCTTCCCTGTAAAACACCATATGTATATGGTAGGTGAAGTTTCTAAAAAGGGGATCCCAGTTTGGAGTTGGGATTTTGGTTTTTCTTACGAGCGATGCAGGAAGCAATCCAGGATAGTCGGCTGTAATGGCCACCATGGCGTAATCACAGCTCAATTGATAGAACTGCCTGTCTATCAGCTCCACGGATATGTCCGGATCTTCTACGAGTCCGGGGCCGAGGGCCCGGTCAGGGTCATCTGGTGGTGGAGATGGGCTGTTGACCTCCCTTACAGCTTTTCACAGTTCCTGCCATAAAATGGCAAGGTGAGTACCTACGACAAAGAATGCGGGAAGAATGGGAGTAAGGAGATATAACTCACCCAGCTTAGAGGGTTGTAAATGGAGAATCCATCCCGTGGATTGATGCGGGTGAACTCATCTTCCTCTCCCTTGAACAACTCGGACAGAATTTTTGCTAAAGCAGTAGCAGAGTCCGGTCCCTTACGCCCGCAACGGGTGGCATCATCTTCCCTGTCAAAACACCATAGGGGGTGCCCTCGATATTGAAGTGGTTGCACTCCCCGCATTATGCATATTGACATAACCTCGATTACTGTCAATCCTGATTGAGCCAGCGCTTTAATCCGGTTCATCAGGTAAAGGACTTCTCCGTTGTCTTCTTCCTGGGGGCTCCGTGGACGCCAGCTTCGGCGTTTCTTCAGAGGAGCATTGTTGAACTTAGGAATACCCCGCCAAACAGGGTCCGGGAGGGGGACGTCCTCCATATAAAACCATTCCGAAGGCTAGTCTTCGGACGTCTTCTTCGGAGTACCAGATAGGTATCCAGTTTTGGTGATGCGCCATATTTCTGAGGGTTTTAGTCCGTAGGACAATATAAAATCATACCATAGGCTAGCTTCTAGGGTTTAGCCTCTCTGATCTCGTGGTAGATCAACTCTTGTAATACTCATATCATCAAGAACAATCAAGCATGACGTAGGGTTTTACCTCCATCAAGAGGGCCCGAACTTGGGTAAACATCGTGTCCCCTGCCTCCTGTTACCATCTGCCTTAGACGCACAATTCAGGACCCCCTACCCGAGATCCGCCGGTTTTAACACCGACAATCGTCCTGGCAATCGTGACGCCCCAATGGCGGTCGAGGTATGTGCGGGGCTGGGCCCTGCCGACGCAAAGCGCAAAAGCAAGCAAGAAGTAAACCAAGCACGAATAGGAAAATCGCGGAGTCCTAGCAAGTTATTACAAGGACAAATTGTTCCAAAAATTCAAACCGAAGGTTCACGCCTCCACGAGGCATGGTAAATGTTGTAGGGTAAAAACTAGGAAGAAGCGCCACCACCACCTTGGCCATTGCCATCCCCTGTCTTGGTCGGCGGGAGCTCATAATCGACATCGTTGCTGCCATCATCGCCGCTGCTGGCCTCCACCACTGTGGGCTCGACATCGGCAATGTAGAGGAACTTCTTTAGCAGCGCATCCACGTGACCCTTCACGGCTCCTGCAGCAGCATCACGAGATTCAGGAGCGATCAGATGGATCACCATGTTGAAGTTGAAGCCCAGGTCCTGGAGGTAGTGCTGGCCGAAGATGCGCGTCGAAGCCGCAGTGAAGAGCAAACGACACTCCTCCTCTAGGATGGAGTCTACTTCAGCAGCGGCACCCTTCATCGCTTCGGCAATCTTGGAGGAGAGCCCTACAAAGCTGCCTTCAGGGGTCGCCAGCAGCTCCTTGTATCGTCCCGTGCAGATTGAGCACAGCGCCATGCGAGACTAGAGCTCGAGGGAGGGGAAGGCCTCGCGCTCCATGACTGCTGTCGTGGAAGTGTCATGGAAGATGTCCTCATGGAAGGACTTAGTTGTGGAGCCATTATGATGAGGTTAGCTTAAAGGGGTTAACCGAGACAAAGGACATGGAGAGTTTATACTGGTTCGGCCCCTTGCGGAGAAGGTAAAGGCCTACTCCAGTTTGAGGCGGTATTGCTAGGGTTTCGATCACGAGGGAGCAAACACGCTTTTCCTGGCTTTCGATTTGATGTTTCTCGCCCTAAGCCACTGCCAGGCCATCCCCTTATATATACGGGTTGACGCCCTGTGGCCTACAGGGTCCTGGCCGGCTCATACAAATGTGTCCGGCTCGATGACTTATCTTACATGCCTTACAATACAAGTTTACATATACATGGCGGTTTAGACTTATGGGCCATAAGCCGCCTCTGGGCTTGGGCCTCTTACCAGCCTATTTGTGAACCGCCATCTGGTATACTCTTGGGCTTCATTTAGATAAACCGCCATTGTGGTTGACCCGGCCCCTACTGGATGGGTCATACCTGATAGTCATATCCCCAACACTAGGCCCAGGTTGATTTGAACTTGTTCATATCAATCTTTGACTCTTAGAAAAATCCTTCTTCATCTGTTGCGAAACATTATAACCTACCATGACGTCATCTCTAGAAATTTCGGAAACCCGCCACGACATCATCTTTAATGGATCTTTTATCTTTAATGACCTTCCGAAAATCGAGGCGTTTAATTAGTTGGATAATCATCATTTTGCCTCCTCGTTTTTCGCGCCTGCCTGTTACTTTTTTCCTTATAAATAGGGTCAAACCGCCCCTTTCCCATTCTACTCTCTTCTCCTTCTCGTCTTCTTCCTCCTCGTGACGCACCAGCCCGCACGAGCTCCGCCACCGTCGACCTTCGGCCTCTTCATCAACTCCGGCCGCTGCATCACCCTGAACTGACCAGAAACGTCGCTGCTCCTCCGCTGTCCATCAGCGTCAGTAAGTCATCCTCTTTCCCCTTCATAGATCTGTTCTTAGGGTTTCACTGTTCATCGGTGTTCATCACCATTCTTCCTTTTCTCCTTTCTAGATTGCGTAGTTTGATCTGAAAATAACGTAGGTCCTGTGCGGTAGCAGTTTTAGCACCCGTTCTTGATATTCGAACACATCCTCACCCGACAGATCTTCTCTGGGGCACCTCCACTTTTCTGTTGCCGCCTCTGTAGGTTCAAAATTTATTTCCTTTTTCTAAATAGTTGCAGATCCAAATTTATAGCTTTAACTTGTGGAACCTTTTGTCCCAACACTTAGCAAATTTTTCTCTTGTTAGATCTTGAATATCTTAGTCATGGGGGCTTACTTTACCGTCTTATCGTTACTTCATATATCATTAGCCCTCGCTTAAGCCACCATTCTGAATGTACATTGTAACTGTTAACTTGTGATTTCACCAAATGACTTGAACCGGCAAATTATTCCCTTCCTTTAGGTTGTCCTCCTTTCACAATGCCGCCAAGGACAGTTACTACATGTAACTAGGTTCCCTCGATGGTTACTGAGGGTACCTTAAAAGATTTTGTTAAGATTGGATATCTGCCAGAGAAGAGTGGCATGCATTACCACGCTCCTGACCCGGGCGAAGAGAGACCTCTGCCAAAGGACGGTGAAGTCATTGTATTCACTGATCATATGAACCGAGGCTTCTCACCGCCCGGCTCTAAGTTTTTTGGAGATGTTCTGCACTTCTTCAAACTCCATCCTCAAGACATCGGACCCAACTCCTTGTCAAACATCTGTAATTTTCAAGTTTTCTGTGAAGTATACCTTCAAGAAGAGCCTAGTGTCGAGATTTTCAAGGAATTCTTCTATCTGAACCGCCAGAATGAGTTCACAAACGGGCCCATCTTGGAACTTGGTGGAAGCTCGATTCAACGGAGAAGAGAAGCCATCTTCCCTCAAGCAGTTCTACCAAGTCACCCCAAGGACTGGAATCAGATGTGGTTCTATTGTAAAGATATCTCGCCGGCTGATGAAAATCTATTGCCGGGTTATCATGCTGAACGTCTTGACCCAAAACATCAACTCCCTGAAAAACTTACCGTCGCCGAACGTAAGAAATTCACCTCTACTATCAGAAAGGTCCAAGTCCTACTAGGAAATGGTTTAACCGAAGTTGACTTGGTCCGATGCTGGGTCTCATGGAGGATCATGCCCTTAAGCCAACGATATGGCTTGATGTGTACTTATACCAGAGAAAAAGATGATCCATTCCACCATAGCCTCTGCGTCTGACTGAAGAGGGTATTATTGAAATGGCAACAACACTTGTAAATGGAAAATTCGAAGTCTGCAGCAAAGTGGGTCTGAACCCCTTCTGCAAGCTTAACCAGCCGTTAGATGTAAGTCTCTTGATTTCCCTTACATTATCCCATCATCCAAATAATATGTTAACTCAAGTATGTTACTCTTCCATAGGCTAAATCTGACTTCTGGAAGGCAAAATATGACCACGAAGCCACCAAAAAGGCTAGGACTGCCGCAAAAACCGCTAGAAAGGCCAGCAAAAAACCTAAGAAGAAATCAAGCGCCTCTGATCTGCTTAAGCTGGATGACACCTCTGAGTCGGAGGTAGCCCTTGACTCTCTTGGCTTGTTTTTCAACCATCTTATTGACATTGACTATTACCAGGATGACACGGGAGCCCGCCAAGCAGTCAAAGAAGAGGTAACTATTATGTCCTCCGACTTATAACCTTTGCCAAGACAAAAACTTCGGCGAGTAACCCAAAAAGTAAGGTTTTCACACCCCTTGGCTTATTTAGATCCTCAATTTCTTTTGAAACGACAGCAACACGAGAGTCGACGTCAAACCCGGACCAGTGAAGGTGACGAGCTATCCTCTGGCTTACCAAACATCCCCTCTCCTCGAAAACGTCGAAATGAGGTTCTTTTCAACTCTAAACTCTTTCCACCCATCACGGGTATTATCTGTCTTCCTCCTAACTCTGTTGAACCAACTGACAAGGAGCTTGCCCGTTCCTCCTCTCGTGACTCATCGCAAACCGAGTTGTAGGCTTTTAAAACTACCCCTGGGTAATTGGCAATTAATTTTACTCTGTACCTCTTTATATTCTTAAACTTGTACTGACTTGTCATAAACCATGCAGTGGTCAAGCAAAACCTAACAAGAAATCCAAAGTGATCAAGCCAACTGAGGCACCTGAAGTTGGTGAGCCGGAGCAACAAGTTTCCGCACCTGAATTTTCTGACAAGCAGCCAGAAGATTATGTCTTTGACCCTGCACCTGAAATTCCATACATTTCCCATGACCACACGGATGTCAATCCTGCGCCCACCGAGTCATCCAACACACCTAAGCCACCAGAAGAGCATGGTGAAGACGTTATGATTACTGGCACCGGCTTCCAAGAACCAGGACGTCCAACTGTCTTGGCCAAACACTCCGTGAAGGATGCGACCTTGAGATTGACATGGTGAAACAGATGCACCAAAAATATGAGGTATGAATAAACATAACAGGGCCTCGCCAATAACTTAGCATAAGCCGGCTGCCCAAACAGAGCATGATAAGGGCTTTTGATTTTGACCACCTCAAAGGTTAAAGTCTTAGATCGGGAATCATGCTCGTCTCCAAAGGCAACTTCCAAAGCTATCTTACCCACTGGGTAGGCCGACTTACCCGGTACCACACCATGGAATACAATGTTTGACGGCTTAAGATTCTTATCTGTTAGTCCCATGCGACGGAAGGTCTCATAATAAAGGATGTTAATGCTGCTACCTCCATCCATGAGCACCTTAGTAAACTTATAGCCCCCAACCTGAGGCACCACCACCAGATCCAGGTGACCCGGATTATCAACCAAGGGCGGATGATCCTCATGACTCCACACAATAGGCTGCTCTGACCACTGCAAATAACATGGCACCACAGGCTCAATCGCGTTCACGGCCCTCTTATGAAGCTTCTATTCTCGCTTACATAAGATAGTGGTGAAGACATGATATTGTCCACTATTCAACTCCTTCGGGTTAGTTTGATAACCAGACTGCTGCTGCTGTTGACTCCCCTGATTACTCTGATGATTGTAACCACCCTGGTTACCGTGACCTTGAAACCCGAAGCTTGAGCCGCCGCCTCCCTGACCCGGACCATGAGAAGCGGACCCTGGCCCGCCATCCGGGCCATGGTGGTGCTGGATGGACTCCCGGAATCTTCTCATTATGCTTCAATCGTTCCACAAATGAGTAGCTGACCTCCGATCCGTCCCGTGTTTCGGACACGTCTAATTTAATATTGCCTCAAGGTTGAATCCTATCCTTGGAGTCAGCTATCCCTTATGACGCTAGTTATAATTGCGTGCATCGGTGTTAGCCACAAAGTCATCAACTTTGCGCTTACCGTTGCCACCCTGATTGGTAGGATTGTACTGTTGTCGTTTCATGCCGCTACTCTTATTTCCCTTTCCCGATCTTTCATCCTTGGAGTCCGGGTCCTTGGTACCATCAGAGTCAGCATACTTAACAAGAGCCGCCATTAGCTCCCCAATGTCGTTGCAATGACGCTTGAGCCACCCAAGCTTCTGCTTGAGTGGAATGAACTGGCAATTTTTCTCCAACATCAGAACCGCTGAGCCGACGTTGATATTGTCTGATGAATGTATGATGGTTGAGACCCGGCACACCCAGCTGGTCGTTGACTCGCCGTTGGCCTGCACACACGAAACCAAATCGACAATCGACATAGGCTGCTTGCATGTATCTTTAAAGTTGTGGATAAACCGGGCCTTCAGCTCCACCCACGACCCAATGGAATTAGCCGGCAACCCCTTTAACTAGGTACGAGCCGTCCCCTCCAACATCATGGTGAAATACTTAGCGTATGCAGCCTAGCTAACATCTAACATATCCATGGCCATCTCGTAACTCTCCACCCACGCCTCAGGGGGTTGATCGGCCGTGTAGTTAGGCACCTTACGAGGGCCTTTGAAGTCCTGGGGTAGACGCTCGTTTCGTATAGCTGCCGTTAGACACGGTACACCAAAAGCCTTGGAAGTCACTCCCGCCTCCACTGAAGCTATTGGGTAAACCGGCTCGTGTTGATGAGCCGCCAGTTGAACCGCCACTTCGGCCTCCCGACGCGCTCTATCCTGGTGCCCAAATCTAGCGCACCGGCCCCATTGTGTGCTGGGTCATGTCCATGAGGTTGGTTACAGTGCTGCTCTGTACTCAAGACTACTGGTGAATCTATGTGCCTGCTATAGCTCCGGCTTGGACGAGGGGTCGCATGAATCCGATCGTGACTGTAAGAATAAGCCTGCTGCTGTACCAAACTGTTTGAAGAAGTTCCCTGGCCCTTCGGGTTTCAACCACCGCTAGAGTTACACCCTCGATGGGCAGAGCCGCCAATTGTGTAGCTGCAGCAATCATGTTGCCCAGAGGGGTGGAATAATGACCCTATGAGGCGGAGTGCTGTTCATATGCGGCTGGCCAGGAAGTTCAACCATCCGATTCACCACCGGTGGGTTACTGCCCCTTCTCCAGGGGTATTTAAAAGATCCCTCGACTCATAAACCAAGGGTAAACGACTCCGATGCTTTCTCCTCAAGACCTCGTGTGAAGCATTCTGATCTACCATGAGCCGATATGAATCTTCTTGAATCCGTTGTGCTTGGGCGTCCAAAACGGCCCTCTCTGCTGCCATCTTGGCATTTTCTGCCGCTAAGTCCGCCTTAGCCTACGCTATCTCATCACGTAACTTAGCTATCTCTACTTTATGCTGCTCCTGGTTTTCTGGGGTTACCTCAACCTCCATCAGAGTCGCCAGAGCATCCAATAGATCTGCTAATACTTGAGCCATCAGGCGGGCTGACCCGCCCGCACCCGTCGTTGTCATTGCTGCCGCACCAGATGTTATAGCCATAGCGGCTACCGAGCTGTGAACCGGCTGGGTGCCTGTCGTGAAGATCGACACCCTCTTCGTTGGCTCACGGGGGTCCGGAATACTGTCATCATCAAAACAACCCCCAAGATGTCCATCTTGCAGTTGATACATTGAATTGGTCTCACCTATAGACTCATCCTCAGAGTAGATTTCCGTCTCACCGCCAGAGACAGAGCCTTCCAACTCATCCCCATGGGTGAACGCAACGAAGACATGTCTTATGGCGGATTGAGCCCGGGCAGGTCGTGCATGCTGAGCCATCTCGATGATGTCGGTGCAGGTGTCCGGCTTAGGGCCCGACTGGCCAATCTTGCCGAAGAAGACGTGGATTCCGCCGAAGGGGACCCGGTACCCGTACTCAATTGAGACGGCCTCGTTGCCCCACCCTGCATCGTCGATGTAGAGCTTGCCGCGACGAATCTTGGTCATCCGGCCCACAGCGTATCCGTTGAGCCCTTGGAAGCTGCCCTTTAAGAACTCAAAACCACCATGCGCTGGCCCCACGGTGGGCGCCAACTGTCGTGGAAGTGTCACGGCATATGTCCTCATAGAAGGACTTAGTTGTGGAGCCATTACGACGAGGTTAGCTTAAAGGGATTAAATGGGATAAAGGACACTGAGAGTTTGTACTAGTTCGACCCCTTGCGGTGAAGGTAAAGGCATACTCCAGTTTGAGGTGGTATGACTAGGGTTTCGATCACCAGGGAGCAAACACACTTTGCCTGGCTTTCGATTTGATGTTTCTTGCCTAAGCCGTTGCCGGGTCGTCCCCTTATATACATGGGTTGACGCCCTGCGGCCTACAGAGTCCCGGCCGGCTCATACAAACGTGTCCGGCTCGGTGACTTATCTTGCATGCCTTACGGTACAAGTTTACGTATACATGGTGGTTTACACTTACGGGCCTTAAGCCACCTCTGGGCTTGGGCCTCTTACCAGCCTATCTATGAACCGCCTTCTGGTATACTGTTGGGATTCATTTAGATGAACCGCCATTGTGGTTGACCTGACCCCTCCTAGGCGGATCATACATGATAGTCATATCCCCAATAGCTACCTTCTTCTCGACGGTAGCGAGGACCTTCTCCCTGGCCTCTAGCTAGGCTATCGCCTAAGAGACGTGCTAGGTGTGGGATGCGTGGGCGTCGGCCACCTCCTTCTTCATCTTGGCCAGGCAATCGCGTTCCGCGGCCTGGTCGACGGTCACCTGGGCCAGCTTGGTGTCGCGATCGGCGAGCTTCGCTTTGGGGCCTTTAGGTCCTCCTCTCACTGCTGGAGCCGTTGGGCCTGCGTGGTTTGCTCCTCCTAAAGGGTTTTCAGCTTGGTCTCTGCCTCAATGTAGTGCTTCTAGGTGGACACTGCACTAGCCAGCGCCATGTCACGAGCCTCCCTAGATTCTGAGGCCTCCTTCCTGCCCTCCGTTGTGGCGGCTTCAGCCCAGCCCCGGGCCGTCCTGATGGACGTGTCGTCTTGGAGCCACCCTTATACAAGCCACAAACCCTCCCCGCTAGGCACCTATTGGAATCCTAAAGGTCGGCTCGGAGTCGGCCGAGCACGGTGTAGGCCTCGTCTAGGGCGCCCGACCTGATGAAGGGTCTGCAGTCCGTGAGCACACGGGCCTAGGGAGGCGGCAACACAGGAGGCTTCGAACACCCCTCAGGCATGACAAGGGTGGACAGCCCCATAGCTTGCTAACTTGCGGGGGCCAGCTCGTCCTGAGACCGCATCACCATGCCCTCAGGGTCGTGCTCTGTCCTGAGAGGACGAGGGACCACCTCCTCCACCCGGGCAGGGGCCATTGCGGTTGCAGCAAGGGGTGATGCCTCTTGAACCCCAGCACCCTCGACGGACGTCCCATCAGGCAGCACCAGCGAGGCACCAAGAGCAAGTGGAGCACCAGAACGCTTGGACGTGGTGTCGCCCGAGTGCCCGGGGGCTGTGCCGGGCCGGCCTGATGCGCTTCCGCGCCCACCACGACCGTGTCCATAGGCTGACGGCAACCTCAGGACTAGGGGCTCCTTCGGCTCTGCGCCCTCCTTCCTCATCTTTGTCACGACGCCTAGCCTGGTCATCAGGAGGGGAGTGGTGTGGGCACAATGGCAATCTATGCTAAACTCAAGAGCAAGGTAGGTTACTTACTCATCATGGTCGATCCACGTCCTCTTCTTCTCTTTCTTGGACAGGGCAGGGGCACCCCGCTTTTCCTTGGCGCAACCTTGGTCACGCCTGGGGGAGCTGGCGGGGTGCTCTTCATCCGTTGCCAGCGCGACACTGCCACCTAGTGAGGTGAAGGGGTCGCCCTGAGGGGTCACCAATGGCGTCTGCACCACTCCGCCGGCGCTTGGGGCACCCTCCGGAGGGGCGCCGTCGTGCTCTTCTTCGGGGTCGCTTGGCCTGACCCTTGCGGGGTCCGGATAATGGATCCTGACCATGTGAGGACCCCGGTAGAGCATGGGAGTCCACGTCAGCAGGCTCGTCAAGCTCGCCATTATCTGGAAGGTTGCGGAGGAGTTCGCTCTGAGGTGGAGGAGACACCTCTTCCAGGTCGTCGTCCTCGGTGTCCTCCGAGTCCTCCTCAGCGTTGGTGCTGCCAGAAGACACCTGCACGGGAGAGTTGGGATGCTCGGGCGACGTGAGCTCTAGCTCGTTGAAGGTGGGCATGGAGGCGACTAGCTTCGCCCTATCCCCGCGGCGGTACAGCAAGACGTAGGCCTCAGGGAGGTTCCTCGGCTCGCCGTTGAGAAAGACGGCCATGGCCATGTCCAGCTTCTCGCCCATCAGGCTCTCCGAGCGTACCCTCATGTCGTCCGACTCGCCCTAGAACTCCCACATAGGGTGCGTGTATGCCTGGAGTGGCGCCAGGTGCTGCGTCAGGAACTCCTTCACAAGCCCGCCCCCGCCAAGACCTTTGCCTCCATGTCCGAGGTCATCCTCCTCAGGACGGGCTCCGCTCGGCGGTCGGAGAGCTTCTCATGGCTCCACCTCTCGATTCATTTGGGCAACTCAGTCGGCAGCTCGGGCCGCTCGTTGAGCCCCTTGGTGTCTAGGAAGACACAGTGGTGTCGGAAGCCTTCCACCTTCTTCCCGGCCTTCATGAGCCCATTCCCCTTGTGGAGTGTGACGAAGGACACGCAGCCGGAGCGTTGTGTCGCACCGTGCAGTCGCAGGCATATGAAGTGGCAGAGGAGCGGCACCGAGGGCTTCATGCCCATAATAGCTTCACAGTAGAATGCGAAGATGGAGAGGAGGATGGAGTTGGGTTGAAGATGGAGGGCTTGGATCTGGTAGTGGTTGAGGATGGCGACGAAGAACTCCGAGAGGGTCGGTATGAGACCTGCGAAGATGCCGTCGAGGAAGAAGGGATAGACCGTCTGCGCCAAGGACCTCCGCTCGACGGAACCAGCCTAGATCACGGTCTCATTCTACTCATTGTTGTCGCTCGCTGTCTGCGGGAGCACGGGGGTGAGGTGTGCCTCCTCGATAATGGATGACGCGCCAAGCGCTGGTGCGGGAGAGGAGGAGGAGAGTGCGGCTTTCGCAGTGGGCTTCGGTTTCCGGGCGCCATTCGCATGGTCACCAGCACCGGAGGAGGAGGAGAAAGGGGGCGGAGCGCGATTGGATCTGGAGAAACCTTCGGTAGGGAGAAGGGTATCTGGAGCAAGTTCTGTGGGGAAACGATGGCTCTACAACGTGCGCCAGACTTTTGTCAGCCTGGGCGGTTGGCGAGGCGACATGGGGAAGTGGAGGCGTCCGCGTCCCATCAAGCGCCATGCGTCAACCTGGTCCGTAGCTGATTGGGGCCCGTGGCGCTTCGCCCTTGCCCCTTGGCTTCGCCTTGAAGCCAGCCCGAGCGTGCTATGGGCCCAAGGGGCTACTCTCGGCATTCTGGGTACCAGGGTACCCAGAATTTCCTGTGTGAAGCCCACGATGTGGCTTCCTCGACTGACTGGTACGTCCCATCTCCAAGACCACTACGTCCCATCTCCAAGACCACCAAGACAAGACCCACGCGAGGGCCCTGACTTCGCGAGGCAGACGACACCAAGACCTCCGAGGGGGGTGGCCTCCCCAGGCGTCCTTCCGAGGAGCGGAGATTTCTATGCAAGTACCTAGCCTCGTGAGTCTGTGATGACGTGAGCCATGATGACCACGGCTAGGCGGGCGTTGATACGTCTCCAATGTATCTACTTACGCTTTTCTCTTGTTTTAGACTCAAATTTGCATGATTTGAATGAAACTAACCCCGGAGTGACGCTGTTTTCAGCAGAATTACCATGGTTTTTTTATGCAGAAATAAATGTTCTTGAAATCGAAGAAATCTTTAAGAGGATTTATTATATCAATAATAAGAATTTCTGGTGCCAAGACCCACCAGAGAGGGGCCCCCGGATGGGCACAACCCACCAGGGCGCGCCCCCTCTACTAGCACGCCCAGGTGGGTTGTACCCCCCGGTGGCCCCGCGGACGACCCCCCTGATACTATAAAATCACATATTTCTAGAAAAAAATGAGGGAGAAAGAATTATCATGATCCACGAGATGGAGCCGCTGCCAACCCTTTTTCTTCCTCGGGAGGGCAGATCCGGAGTCCTTTTGGGGCTCCCAAGAGGGGGATCTTCGTTCTTCGTCATCACCAACCATTCTCCATCACCAATTCCATGATGCTCCCAACTGGGAGTGAGTAATTCCTTCGTGGGCTCGTTGGTCGGTGAGGAGTTGGATGAGATTCATCATGTAATCGAGTTAGTTTTGATAGAGCCTAATCCGTAGTATCCACTATGTTCTTAGATTGGTGTTGCTATGACTTTGCCATGCTTAATGCTTGTCACTTTGGGCCAGAGTGCCATGATTTCATATCTGAACCATTTATGTTACCATCATTATATGCATGTTCTAGATCCGATCTTGCAAGTTATAGTCACCTACTATGTGTTATGATCCGGCAACCCTGGAGTGACAACAACCGGGCCCACTCCCGATGATGACCATAGTTTGAGGAGTTCATGTATTCACTATGTGTTAATTCTTTGTTCTGGTTCTCTATTAAAAGGAGGCTTTAATATCCCTTAGTTTCCAATATTGACCCCGCTGCCACGGGAGGGTAGGACAAAAGATGTCATGCAAGTTCTTTAATAAAGCACGTATGACTATTTACAGAATACATGCCTTCATTATATCGATGAACAGGAGCTAGTGCCGTATCGCCCTAGGTTATAAATGTCTAATGATGAATATCATCCAACAAGTCACCGATCCAATGCCCACAAACTTTTCATTATTGTTTCTGCTAAGTTACTACTGCTATCATCATTGTTACACTTGCTACAAAATTACAGCTATCATTGTTACGGATACTATTGCTGCTGTGACTACTATCAAAACTATCAAACTAATTTTGCTACCGATCACTTTGCTGTAGATAATTAATCGCCAGGTGTGGTTGAATTGACAACTTTCTTTGGCTCCCCTTGTGTCGAATCTATAAATTTGGGTTGAATACTTTACCCTCGAAAACTGTTGCGATCCCCTATACTTGTGAGTTATCAAGACCTTTTTTCTGGCGCCATTGCCTGGGAGCATTGCTATATTTGTTGAGTCACTTGGGATTATTATCATATTATCAGTATGAAGAATCTGAAGGATGCTAAGACTAAGATTTTTCCCCAAAGACGAGGGGAGGTAAGGAACTACTATCCAGTTCTGCTTTAGATTCACCTTTTGTTATGAATAAACTTGCAACACCACTACATGCTATTAATTCTGATATGTCGCAAGTTATTGATGATGCTACTTCTACTATGAATGATGCTTATGATGATGCTAGTACCTTGCTTGATAATGACTATGTGCCACTTGGTGAATTTCATGATAAACAAATTGCTAGAGTTATGCAACATGATGTTGTTGAATCTGATGATGAGCTTGAAAATGAAACTATTGAAACTCCTGCTAAAACTAGCCTTCCTAGATATGAATTTCCTAAGGTACCGGAAGGTTATGTTATGAGTGAAGAAACAACTAGAGATATTCTTGCTTGCAATGATAGAGATGATCTACAGAAATTACTATACAAGTATAAAGAAAAATCTCTGAATGCTAGAATGAAATGTGATCCTAAGTTTTCTACTTCACCTATATTTATTTATGATAAGTATTATGAATTCTCTGTCGACACAGAGTTAATTACACTGGTTGAATCTGTCCTTTCCATGGTTATGAAACTGAAACTGTTGTGGCACATCTTACTAAGTTGAATGACATAGCCACTTCTTTTTACTCATGATGAGAAAACTCGCTATTACTTTATTCTCAAACTATTTCCTTTCTCATTAAAGGGTGATGCTAAAGCTTGGTACAATAGTCTTGCTCCTGGTTGTGTGTGTAGTCCCTAGGATATGATTTATTACTGCTCTGAAAAATATTTTCCTGCTCATATGAAACAAGCTGCCTTACAGGAAATATTTAACTTTGCTCAAACTAGAGAAGAGAGTCTCCCACAAACTTGGGGGAGGCCTTTCCAGTTACTTAATGCTTTGCCTAATCATCCTCTTAAGAAAAATGAAATATTTGATATCTTCTATAATGGACTAACCGATGCTTCTAGGGACTTCCTAGATAGTTGTGCTGGTTGTGTTTTCAGGGAATGAACTGTTGGACAAGATGAAGAATTATTGAATAACATATTGAAAAATTATGATGATTGGACCATTTCTGAACCACCGCCTAAACCCAATCCGAAGAAGAGGGGTATATTATATCTCAGTCCCGAAGATATGCAAGAGGCAAAGAAATCTATGAAGGAAAAGGTATTAAAGCTGAGGATGTTAAAAATTTACCTCATATTGAAGAAATACATGGGCTTAATACACCACCACTGCCTAAGGTGGTAGAGGTAAATTCTCTTATGAAGTTTAATGATAATGATAATCCTCACAATATGCATCCTAGTCAATGCCTTTATGAGTTTGAAAACTACATTAGAAAACAATATCACTTCAATGCAAATGTTATGAAACAATTGAAATATAATTCTGATATGATTGCTCGCTTGAGTGACTCGTTACTTAGAATATCAAATGATGTTAGAGGTATTGGAAAACATGCTTCTATGGTTCAAACTCAATTAGAACAAGTTTCTAAATCTCAAAGAAAATTACTTGATGAAATGAATAATAATATGCATGACTTTGCTGTTAGAGTTGCAACTAGAGGAGGTAAAATGACTCAGGAACCACTTTATCCTGAGGGACACCCTAAAAGAATTGAACAAGATTCACAAAGAGCTAACACTAGTGCACCTAGTTCTTCTAAAAAGAAAAAGAAAAAGAAAAATGAGAGGAATTCACATGCTCCTAGTGAACCTGAAATAGAAAAAACTTCCTAATAATGATAATGATATTTCTATCTCTGATGCTGAAACTCAGTCTAGTAATGAACACTCACCTACTGACAATGAAAAAGATAATGATGAGGTTCATGAATACTCTCAACCAACCAATGAAAAGGAACCAGATAATGATGTTGAGATAGAACCACCCGTTGATCTCGATAACCCACAAGCTAAGAATAAAAGGTATGACCAAAGAGACTTTGTTGCTAGAAAACACGGTAAAGAAAGAGAACCCTGGGTCCAAAAACCTATGCCTTTTCCACCCAAGTCAACTAAAAAGAATGATGACAAGGAATTTGAACGCTTTGCTGAAATGCTGAGGCTAGTCTTTTTGTGTACTCGTTTGACTGATATCTTGAAAATGCCACCTTATGCAAAGTATATGAAAGGCATCATCACAAATAAGAGAAAAATACCAGAAACTAAAATCTCCAATATGCTTGCTAATTACACTTTTAAAGATGGAGTACCTAAAAACTTGGAGATCCGGGAATACCAACTATACCTTGCTCTTTCAAAAAGAATTATGTGAAAACTACTTTGTGCGATTTAGGAGCCGGTGTTAGTGTTATGCCTTTCGCTTTATATAAAAGACTTGACTTGAATAAACTCACACCTACTGAAATATCTTTGCAAATGGCTGACAAATCAACTACCATACCTATCGGTATCTGTGAGGATGTGCCCATTGTTGTTGCTAATGTTACTATTTTGACTGACTTTGTTATACTTGAGATGCCCGAGGACAACAACATGTCGATTATCCTTGGTAGACCCTTCCTGAATAATGCAGGGGCTGTTATTGATTGCAATAAAAGCAAGGTCACTTTTCATATTAATGGTAATGAGCATACGGTGCACTTTCCGAAGAAACAATTCCAAGTGAATGGTATTAATGTTATTGAAAAATCTCCGACAATCACTATTGGAAGTTTTCAAATACCTCTACCTACTGTCAAAAAGAAATATGAAATACTTATTGTTGGGGAAATGCATATCCCCATTGAGGTAACTTAGTGATTTACGAAAGTTCTTCGGTTTCATGCTAATCGAAAGTGGTTGTTAATAAGACTTGATCAACCTTATTAATGGATCATTTTTGAACAATATGAAGTTGATGAATTTAGTAAACACTAGTTCTGTCCCTACTTTTCTTCTCTGTTTTTATTAGTTAAATAAAATAAAATGCCATGTTTTGTCTGTTTTCTGAATTTCCCATGCGATAAAAAATGACCCAAAAATAAAAATTCTCAGAATGCCCTGAAAATTTAATACATTTTTTTGAATTTTTGAGGATTTTTGGTGCAATAAACATCAGAGGGATGTGCACCAGGCGGGCACAACCCACCTGGACGCGCCAGCACCCCAGGCGCGCCCTGGTGGGTTGTGGTCCCCATGTGAGCCCCCTCACTTACCTCTTCATACCACATCATCACTTACCTCCAGAAAAAAAATCCCCATTGCTCTCTCTCTCCCGTGTTCTTGAGCTCAAACCCGTGGATTTTGATGTCTTTGCTTGAAGCTCCATTTTCGAAACTGTTTCGGGGGGTTGTTGCTTGGTATGTGACTCCACCATTTGTCCAATTACTTTTTGTTTTAGTGGTTTATACTTTGAATAATTAGGTACTCTTGGTGCTGCTGTAGATGTGCTTGCATGTTGAATTCTTAGTGTTTTAAGTAGTTTGAATGCTTGCTATGGCTGCTATGTGTTCCTATGAGTAGTTGCTATCAATCTTACAAAGTTTTGTTGACAAAATTTTGTCACTCCAAAATTTTTATTTTCAGAAAATTGTATGCGAACATGAATATCTTCAGGAAGTTTGACTCTAAGAACAACTCCAAGGGTGTTATCGGGGAGTCTTCTGACAATGATCTCCACCGTTAGAGGTTGGTGGAAGTACGGCCGTGCGAATGGCCGCACACCCTGTTCCTGCAAGAGGCTGGAATTCTTGAGGAGTTCATGCAATATATTGCTAATACCGGCCTCACTGATTTCATAGCAGATGAGGGTGACCAGCACCAAATCCTCACAAACATCTTTGTTCAGAGCTTTACTTTATTGCCCAGAAATAATCCCCCTGAAGTGAGCTTTGATTTATATGTTGAAAATCATTAGATACCACTTACTGAGTTTTGTGACATATGCATGATCCCTTCTAATGGGAGCTTGGCTGAGCCTAGGCCGGCTGAGTTTGAGGCCGCTTATCACACTCTGACAGCGGGTGATGAGAGAGGAGTGTCAGCCATCACTGCCGCTGGCTTACATTTTCCCGCTGTTTGATACTTTGCACTTTTTATTGCCAAATGCTTGCCTGCTAGGGAGAAGGAGGGTGCACTTAGTTCACCAGACCTTTCTATTCTACGTCGTGCACTAGAGGGCGACAACACGCATAGCTTGGGAGCTATCGTGGCTCGTCACCTCCATCTTAATAAAACTCAGGGCAAAAACACATGGTGGGATTTATGCCACTTGTTTGGCAGCTCATTTTGAGGTAACGATACACCCTCATGATTACTGTCTGACTAAGGTTTACATAGATCGTGCAACCATGGATCACCATCACTTTCTTGCACATGATCGTCCTGACATGGCCATTCCCTACAACTTGGTCTATAGTGTTGAACCTTGTGATGTTATTCCATTGCATGCTCCTGCTTTGTTTGATTCTGTTGCCAGGGGTGGATACCAGATTATGCATGCAGACATCATCGCCTACTGGAATGCTCACGCTGCAGAGGCTGCGGAGGAGCCTCCAAAGTGGGATCAGTGGATGCCCTCTCCTCAGCAGTGGGATGAGTGGATGCCTGCTCCTCAGGATCCATACTACCCTCCAGGCTACTGATTCACTACCAAGTTAGGCTAAAAGACTAAGCTTGGGGAGTACGTGTCTCTCACGACTTTACATTCATGTCTATTTATTCCATTTGTCGGTGTTCACACTTTTTCATTGTATCATCCATTCTTAGATTTATTTTCTTTCTTTCTTCTTGTGTGTTTGAAAAAACTTTAGAAAAACCAAAAAAATTAGTTGTAGATAATTTACTTTCTATCCATGCTTAGTAGTACTAAAAAGAAAATCCAAAAAGATTTCCTTGTTCTTCTTTTGCTTATTGGGAGCTTTCCCAAGTAAATGGTTTTTTCTCATTTTGCATTTCCCTTTTATTTGCTTGCTAAAGAAAACCAAAATGTCCAAAAATATTTTTGTGTGTTTCTCTAAATTTCTTTTCCTTTTTTTATTCGAGTTGTACCGAGGAGAAGACCGTGATGAAAATGTTGAGTGGCTCTCATATGAATAATTGTTGAACTAATAAAGAGCCCATTTTACCTTGTCTTCTCCTGTTGAATAAAATGTCTGTAGATTCCAGCTTAGTCCATGGAACTCTTGCACTATTATTATTTTCATATCATTCGGTCGTGCAAGTGAAGGGCAATAATGACGACATTCGATGAACTGGCCGTGGCAAAGAAAAAGTGGTATGAACTCGACTTGTCCTGTCTGTGTAAATATGCTTAACCTAGCGTCCATGATTCAGCCCATTATGATTAAACATGTTTGCAATGACAATTAGAGATTATAGTTTCTCATGCCATGCATAAGTAGCTGGGAGTTAATAATGATTTATCTTGGATATCAACATAGCATTAAAATGATTGTGATGTAGTATGATGATATGGTATCCTCCTCTGAATGTTCAAGTGGCTTGACTTGGTACATGTTCATGCATTTAGTTGAATCAAAACCAACATAGCCTCTATAATGTTTATGTTCATGGTGTTCATATCCTACTCATGCTAGTTTCCAATGTTACTTATGCATAATGCATGGTGATGATCATTGTTGCTCTCTAGCTGGCCGCTTCTCAATCTTAATTGCTAGCCTTCGCCTGTACTAAGTGGGAACTCTGCTTGTACATCAAAACCCTTGAACCCAAAGTTATTCCAGATGAGTCCACCATACCTACCTATATACGGTATTACCCTGCCATCCTAAGTAAATTTGCATGTGCCACCTCTAAAAACTTCTAAAAATTATCCGTTTTGTGTGCCTGGATCGTTCATGGAATGACAAGAGGTGCTCGGTATGCTAAGCGGGTTATTCTCAGGACGAGTGTTTATTCACTCGCCATCGCACGATAAAATGGGCGGTAATAGGGATGCCTAGTCCCAAACTACAAACATGAAAAATAGTTCATCTCTCAAATAATTAAACAAAAACTCACAATGGAGTCAAAACCTTTACTTTTACCGCTTGGGAACCGCCACTAGCGTGCTTAGGTTGGAAGATATTGATAACTGATGGTCGTGAAGTGAATAAGAAGGGTTCATGTCTCAAAATATCATTTGCCTCTGTTTTCAAAATTGAGCTCTAGCACCTCTGCAAATCACTACTTCCCTCTACGAAGCGACTTTCTATTTACTTTTATGTTGTGTCATCACCTTCTAAAAACAAGCGCAAGAAACTCAGTAGAGCACAACTGTCATGATTTTTTGCATTGTGTGTAGCTAATGTTGGGTGCATCATGACTGGATCTTTTGTACCATGAATTACAATGTTTAGTCGCTGCTTAAACTTTGGAGGTGCTCTGTATTTATGTTTTGCTGTCTCAAAAAGGGCTAGCGAGATACCACTATTGTCATATTATATCATGGTTGTTTTGACAACGTGTTGCCGTTTGAGATATCTTATTATTGCTCGCTAGCTGATTATGTCATTGATATGAACCATTATAATCTTTAAGTGTTATTGTTGACATGGTTAGTTATAATGTTGGCTGAAAACCTGGGTGTTGTTTAAGCTTATTTATGCAAACACGAGCAAAAGAGTTTGTAAAAGTTTTTCTTTCTCACTTTCAGTTTATCAACTGAATTGCTTGAGGACAAGCAAAAGGTTAAGATTGGGGGAGTTGATACGTCTCCAACGTATCTACTTTTTCTCACGCTTTTCCTCTTGTTTTGCACTCTAATTTGCATGATTTGAATGAAACGAACCCCGGACTAACGTTGTTTATAGCAGAACTACCATGGTGTTGTTTTTGTGCAGAAATAAAAGTTCTCGGAATGGAACGGAACTTTGCGAGGATCTTTTATATGAATAATAAGAATTTCTGGAGCCAAGACCAACCAGAGAGGGGCCCTTGGGCGCGCCACCTCGCTTGGTGTGCCCAGGTGGGCTGTACCCACCTGGTGGCCCCACAGATGACCCCCTAATATTATAAAATCACATATTTCCAGAAAAAATGAGGGAGAAAGAGTTATCACGATCCACGAGACGGAGCCGCCGCCAAACCCTGTTCTTCCTCGGGAGGGTAGATCTGGAGTTTGTTTGGGGCTCCTGAGAGGGGGATCTTCGTTCTTCGTCATCACCAACCCTTCTCCATCGCCAATTCCATGATACTCCCCACAGGGAGTGAGTAATTCCTTCATAGGCTCGCTGGTCGGTGAGGACTTTGATGAGATTCATCATGTAATCGAGTTAGTTTTGTTAGGGCCTGATCCCTAGTATCCACTATGTTCTTAGATTGATGTTGGTATGACTTTGCCATGCTTAATGCTTGTCACTTTGGGCCCGAGTGCCATGATTTAAGATCTGAACCATTTATGTTATCATCATTATATCCATGTTCTAGATCTGATCTTACAAGTTATAGTCACCTACTACGTGTTATGATTTGGAAACCCTGGAGTGACAACAACCGAGCCCACTCCCGGTGATGACTGTAGTTTGAGGAGTTCATGTATTCACTATGTGTGAATGCTTTGTTCCGGTTCTCTATTAAAAGGATGCCTTAATATCCCCTAGTTTCCAATATGGACCCCGCTGCCACGGGAGGGTAGGACAAAAGATGTCATGCAAGTTCTTTTAATAAAGCACGTATGACTATTTACAGAAAACATGCCTACATTATATCGATGAACTGGAGCTAGTGCCATATTGCCCTAGGTTATAACTGCCTCATGATGAATATCATTCAACAAGTCACCGATCCAATGTCTACGAACTTTTCATTATAGTTTCTGCAAAGTTACTACTACTATCATCATTGTTACACTTGCTGCAAAATTACTGCTATCACTTTTACGATTACCATTGCTGCTGTCACTACTATCAAAACTATCAAACTACTTCTCTACTAGTCACTTTGCTGTAGATAATTAATCTCCAGGTGTGGTTGAATTTACAACTCAAATGCTAAGACCTTAAAATATTCTTTGGCTCCCCTTGTGTTGAATCTATAAATTTGGGTTGAATACTTTACCCTCGAAAACTATTGCGATCCCCTATACTTGTGGGTTATTAGGCGTCAGCGGGCACAGAGGAGACAGTTTCCCTTTTGGTGCTATGGGAGCAAGGACGAGCACAGGTTCCCGAGGAATCCCCCAAAGGTTTCCATTCCGGTGCTACAAGACTAAGACCATGGGCTCGGCAGGGTGGAGGTCATCACCGAGCTGACCGCTGGGTCACAACCAAAACATTGCAGGCGAAGACCACCTTTCGTCAGGATTAGACGTACTACTTGTCCCCTTTCATATTGTCCATTGTGGGATCCCTTCCTGCCTAAGTTTCGGGGAAGAGGACCATGACCACTATAAATATAGGTTAGCTACCACCGTAGAGAGGGATCGGACAAAGACCAGATCCCTTCCACCCTCACCACCTTAGCCCTCGCGAGGCTGTTCATCCTATGTACTGGTTCACCCTTAGCCCCTCATGAGGCCAATCCACCACAAAGCAGGAGTAGGGTTTTACACTGCAAGGTGGCCCGAACCTGGGTAAACTGTCGTGTTCATCATTTTCCCCGCTCATGCGAATGCGGCAAGGCTAGGCTGTAGGGCAACGATCTTGACACTACTAGGAAAAGGCCTACTAATGGCGCACCTGTTTTGCCTACTAATGGCACCCAACTGGTGTGCCATTAGTATCACACCACTAGTATTTCTTACTAATGGTGCACCACTGGTGCGCCATTAGTATCTGGTATACTAATGGCGCACCACGCAGTGCGCCATTAGTATATAACACCATGCACCATTAGTATGCCTCCCAGGGGGCCATATTTAACCATGTGCTTTGGCATACTAATGGCGCACTGTTGGGTGATGTGCCATTAGTATACTTTGGCATACTAATGGCGCACTCTGTAGTGATGCGCCATTAGTATGAATATTAGGTTTTATTTTTTTTACTTTTCTGATTTTTTGCACAGGTTACAAAATATATTATTTGATATAATATAGACAGCAGCACACAGCAACATCAGATTCATCGAATACAATAGAAGATTAGTCACCGAATACAATTCATCATATTAGTCTCCGAATTCAAAAGACCGAACAAAGATAAAACATTACAAGTCTCGAGACCGTGAGTATCGAGTTTGTCTTCACATTACAAGTCGATATCGATCATCTAAACTACCATCACATAGAAGAGAGCTGCGGTCATCACGATGAGCATCATCGCGATGAAACTAGTCTTCATCCGGTTCCTCCAACGCTCCCTCCTCTCTCCCGCTAGATAGCGGGCGTATCTAGATTCCGCCTCCGCCCTAGTGGTGTACCCTTTGTAATTGTTACCGCTGAAATGGTGAACCTGTCTCCGATACTCCTCCTAGTCGTCATAGACTCTGGGAACCTTACCCTTGTACACGACATATGACGACATCTCTATGCACAAGCCAAACAACAGACAATACATGCATAAGCAATATATAAGTATGCAATAAAAGGATCGGAAGAGAAAAGCAAGACATTAATAGCACGATTCAGGGTCCTACTAATAAATAGCATCGATTACATCTAAGTTGAACGATTTTCCAAACCAAAGAGACATACAATTCATTAAAGTTTAATTACAACATGAGCCAATCAATGTTTCATAACTACACATCACTACTTTCGACTCGACTCATGGGACAGGAGCATGGATGAAGCTGCCGTCTGTGGTGATGGTCATGAAATCGCGGGCGTTGTCAGCCTGCATTTGTAGCGTTCCGTCAATCTCACTGTTGGACAGTTGACATCTGAGGAAGAACTGCCCCGAGGTATGAAGGACATCTTGATGGATGATGTCCGCAAACTCCGACTAGATGCGAAAGAATTCTTGTCTGATGTTCGCGTCCTGGATTGCCGACAAGCTCGCGGCCCGATCTTTGAGATTATCTGGTAGCAGAAGGTGATGAAGGTCCCTTACGATCGCCCGCATGTGATGGAGGGCGTAGTAGGCATCCTTCTGACCGCCAGGCGGCTGCTTGACGCAGCAGAATGTCGTATTGTGGGCGAACACGTGCTTGCCGTACTTACGAACTGCCCTGGTGAAGGTGCCTCTAGATTTGGCGTAGCCGGGGAGAACATCATCAAGAACTTTCTCGATATTTGTGTAGTCTATCTTGGAGTCACGGTTCGGGTCGAAATACGTGGCCATGGAATATTTCGAGCTTAAGAGGATGAGTGTGCAATGTGTGTCACTGCACAGAACACGGAATGTTAGAAAAAAAAGAACGATCGATATCTAAGATATCATATGTTACGGGGCGGTTAAGGGATGACTTACTCGGGAAAGTAAGTCACAAGGAAGTTATCCTTATCTGGGTTTGCCAGAATGACGCCTTTGAGGTGTGAACTCGCGACTTGGTGGTCCCCAGTGCTGCTCAAGAGCTTGGCACGCATGTAGAAGGGGTCGACTATCACGATGTCCGGGGTCTTGTCTCTAATGATACGCATCTCCATACTCAGCGAAAACAGTCGAACAAAGGTGTAGTGCAGCGGATGAAGGTTAAACATAGCAAAGATGTCATCAAACCGTAGGACGATCGTACCCCCGATGTCGCCATCCACAATGCCCTTGCCCTCTGGCACCTTCGCCACGAAAACCGGGTATGCCACATCATTCTCTCTGAGACGCCGCTTCTCCAAAGAAAGAACACTGTCGTGCAGACTCCGCATAGCACCGATTGCAGCATTGAGCATATTTGTCGGTAGCATCGCCTTACCCGCCACATGCACCCTCCTCGAGATATCCTTAGGTGAAGGTGGTCCGTCCTGAGCACGGTTCGTACTCGGTGCCGGCTGGCTCGCACTGGCGCCCTTTTTAGTCTTCCGTTTCCGGCTCTTCTTCTTGATCTGCTGTAATGGGACCGAGTTCTGCTCACAGACCGCCTTCTTGAGCGTGTTGGGGCTGATAATATTTCGCACCTCAGCTATCTGAGGCTCGGTGAAGGCGGCAGCTGGAGGCGTCTCCTGAGAACTGAACGCCAAACGACGCCCGTTTCAACTGGGTTTCTCCGCCGTACCAGCTAGATCGCGGTCGTCTTGGTTGGGTTCTTGAGAAGGAGGCCCGCATAACTCGTCACCGTACCCATGTTCGGCAAAGTACTTATCGACGTTGGTAAATACCGTCGTCGTTGTCGTCGTCGTCCGGATCCTGTGCCATATGCATGTCCGGATCATGTGCCATAGGGATGTCCAGCATGTCCGATAGCGTTGCAGCGTTCTTGCCATGGCTTGGCGCCGGCACGACTGGCGGTCTTGTCTGTGGGGTGGTGTCCCCCGACCCCAACCGAATCTGGCTCTTCGACCAAAGCAGGGGCCAGCTTACGCAGGCGCTGAGGGTCATCTCATTTTCTTCGTCGGCCCCAACGGGTTGAATCGGAGGTAACAGCTTGTCGCAGCCTGGCAGCACCCAAACCACTTCAACCCTATACACTGTGGGTGGCATCGGATTATCGTGGAACACGGGGTTGCCCGGTTGAACGATTCTGCCCTTGGCAACATCGACCAACTCGCCCTGCGGCGGCGCCCGGCGAAAACATGTAGGGCGTCAGGGATGCCCAGTCAAAGGGAAGGAGATGAAGTCATCGGCCGAGAGGCTTAGTTACCGTGATGCCGTCGATCTCAGCTAATGTCGAGGCACTGCCAACGGCGGGCGTGCAACTGACGAAGGGGCCGCTTGCTGGCGAGGTGCCGGCTGGTGTTCACCCGGGTGCATTAAGCTTCAATGCTCGTGCCGGCGCCAGAGACATGAATACCGCCTCCGCCAGAGACACCAATGGCGCCACCGGAGACACCAATGGCGCCGCCTGCGCGCTGTGCAAGTTGCTAGCCGTGAAGCTGGGAACCGGGGGAGGCCCCTGTTGGCCGCCCGCAATCCACGTCGTCAGCTCATGAATCAACGTAGGCACCATGGCGTTGAGCTTTGTTCCCAGTTGTTGTTCCACTTGCTCTTGGACAAGCTCCGGAATTCGCGCCACTTGTGCCTTGAGTGCTTCAACCTCGCGCGACTGGCTTTCCGAGCTGGTCTTTTTCTCCTTTCGCCCACCAGCGGTATAGTATGACGACCATTTTGTGGACAAGCCTTTGCCGGCCACACGACCAGCTGACGTCGGCTTACTGAGCTTATCCTTGTTTTTCATTACGTTCAACGCCCTATTCAAAGGGGTGTCGACAGGGGAGCTCTGAGACGACCCCGCGCTACTGCTTTCTTTGTCCTGCCGAAGGAACGTGAACCATTTAGAAATATTGGGGATTAATTAGAATGCAACCATATGGAGCTAATTACGCGGGGGTGTATTCCTTACCAGAACAAGCTCAAGCGCCTTGGTCTTCGGATCTGTGGTAAGCTCCTTTGTTCCTGGTCCTCCTTGTACCGGGCCCTAAGAAAGTTCCTGGTCTGCTTGTCACGGTATTTCTCGAAGCAGGGCGGTAGGCCTTGCTTGGCACGCTCCGCGTCCTCCTTGTCCCATATAGGCTCCGCCACTTTGTAACTGTCGGGACCGAGTTGGTGGACCCCTAAGTTCAACTGCCGCATTTCTTTCCCCCACTGACTTGATTCGGAGGTTGCGGGGCTCTAGCACTTGATCTTGAACTCCTTGTAGTCATCTTCGCTCATCAAAGGATATTTCGCCTTGATCTTCTCATAACTATCACCTTTTTCAATCATTGCCTTCACCGTGCTTTTCCATGTAGACTTGGCCATGCTCATCCTCGTGAGGGCGGCACTGTTCACTTTATTCCCTGAGAGGCATGTGTTTGCAAACTCAGCGGGGAACTTGTATCGTTCGTGCAGCTTCGTGAAGTGGAGGCTGCGCAAATTCCCTCTGTCCTTATGCCTTAGGTTCTCGGTGTTGATCGAGATGGTGCTTCGGAGAATGCACGCGAGCTGAACCGAGTACCCCTTGACTACGTGTTTGGGCATCGTCGGATGCCCGTCGGAGTTCACTTCAGTAAATTCCTCCCTGACGGTGCCGAGCACGCTCGGACGCCGGTCCTTCCGTTGCCTCTTCGGTTGGCTGCCATCTGTGCGTGCGCCGCCATCATCAGTGGTGGCATCCGCGGCGCCATCATCAGTGGTGTCATCCCCGACGCCACTAGGGGTTGTGTAGTCAGGATCGGTGTCTTCCACGGCGTCCTCATAGCGGTGAGGTTCTTCCTCCAACTCCTGGGACAGCTCCCAGAATTGCTTGCCGCCCGAACCGCCGGCCTCATCGTTGTGGGCCATGTTTCGCTCTAAATAGGAAAAAAGTTTGGTCAAAAAGTTGGTTATTGTCAAGGAACAAGATCATGGTCTCATCATTTAGGGTTTGTCGACACCGAGGCATCCTAAAAGCTAAGCTTTTATCATTTAGGGTTTGTCGACGCCGAGGCACCCTAAAAGCCTAAGCGTACATCATTTAGGTTCTCATCGACACCGAGGCACCCTATAGAAGCCAAGTTAAGTTTTCATCATTTAGGGTTTATCGATGCCGAGGCACCCTAGGTTGGGCCTAATCACTTGGCACTAATCACTTGGCTCTATTGCCACCTATGTTGGGTTTATCATCTAGGGCTTATCGATGCTAAGGAGAATTCTAAGTTGGGCCAAATCACTTGGCTCTATTGCCACCTATGGTTTAATGCAGCAAGAATGGCGGGGCAGTTGATCCTACTTAACTAAGTACTAAGATACCCCGGCCCATGCATTAGTCGCAAGTACCCCATATGTCCTATTTTTAGCAAAGTCATGCTAAAGTTCACGGAAAATTTCGGCATGCATGACCTTTGCTGAAAATAGGACATATGGAATACCCGAATTTGCCGGAATGGAAGTTAATCGACATTCCGGCAAACTCAAGGGCCTCTCGGGGTACCTGCAAATTCATCACGACACAATGGTCGGAGACAAAACCCAGCAAACTAGCAAGATGATCATCATCTTTGCAAGTCATTACTTGTCAAATACAGAAGAAGGAACAATTTATTTGTGGCATAGTTGGCCCATACAGAAGAAGCAACACCCTGCACTAGCCTAAAAACAAGTGAAGTTTCACCCATATAAGAACAACTTTATAAAATCAGAGAAGTTGCTATGTTTTTTCTACTGCTAGGAAAAACATCACTCATTGGAAATGAAAATCTCAGTACCAGCATTTTGAACTTTGAAATGAAATACATTAGTAGTATTAGTAGTATATGGAGTAGTATCTTGTCTAGTAGTAGTATTAGTTGTATATGGAGTAGCAAGTTTTGCCTCAGAGACCTCAAAAGCTATGTTTTTTCTCAATTCAGATAGCTAAGTGGAAAACCACGTCAAGTTCTGTTTTAATACTCTATTTCTCAATGAATGCAATTAGTTTCATCTGGACTACATCATAGAACCACCAATAAAGGACACTTAAAAAAATATAGAGAAGCCTACGGTTCCTATCCTTGAGTAGCATGATTAGAGATGAGTAGATCTCCTAAAGGTGTCCTAAGCACCTGCTGTTACTCTTGGTAGCAATGCAAACATGTAAAAGTTATTACCGTTGACAATACTACTCAAATATCCAACTATCAGGACACAAGGCATGATAATCCATCTAATCTAATGAAATCTGAACTCAACCTGATCATGGTTCATGCCCTCAGACACATCAACACCTCAAGAATTCCATGACAAAAATGAAAAGGACCAAGACAATCACCACACAAGTGAAGAGAGAACTCGGGGCCTCTTTGACAAAAATGAAAAGGACCAATACAATGAAAAGGACCAGTGAGATGAAAAACTAAGGTAAGGGGGGACATCAAAACGCAGAAGTGCATAACACAAGCTCACCGACATAGACACACATAACAGCCGCACAACAGCATAGACATTAAACATGTGCAGAGATCACAATCAACAAAGGTTTCCATTAGGTGTATTTCAGACTATTATTCCCATCCCGAGAAAGCATCGACTTCAGAATATCCCCTTTTCAAAGAATGTGTTCTGTGATGAAAGAACTAGCGAATCATGTTAAAGCTAACCCCTACTTTTGACCCTCAACTATAATAACCGCATGCAGTACAGAGAAGTGTTGATGCAGGCATCAAACATTATAATGCCGCAGGGCAAGGTCTCAAGTTACATGATCAGTTGTGCTTGACTGAAAATTTTGACAGGAAAATTTTGACTGAAATTTTGACTGGAGTAACAAAGGCATAACAGTAGAAATTACAGGTGTAGGTTGCTCTATTAAACAAACTTCCTATCAGTCCAACAATGTTTCTGAATCTAAAATTTTTCAGTTAACAGAACCTAAACCTGACAATGTTCAGTTAACAGAAAGGGGGGGAGGGGAACCGGTGCAGCTCACCGAGAGGAAGACGATGGCGAGCTCGTGCGGGGCCGGGGTTGATGAGGTGACGCGGATCGACGGTGAGGCCATGGTGGCCGGAGGTGAAAGAAGGCGCAGACGCCGTAGATGGTGGAGGCGTCAGTGTCGTAGAGGCGCCGGAGACCTTGCCCTGCGAGACAGAGAAGGGGCCGTCAGCCCCGGCGCAGGCGGGGGGCAAGGGGAGGAGGAGGGTCGGGGGGTGTACGGTGCTGCTTCGCTGCTCGGCGCCGACGGCGAGGAGGAAGGCGAAGACGTTGAGGGTCAGGGCGGCGGGGGTGGGAGCGCGGGGGCGCGGGGCGGCGGGGGTCGGGGCGGCGGCGTCGTGGGTCGGGGCGGCAGCATCGTGGGTCTGGCGAGGCAGAGAGGGATGAAAGGGGATCTGGTGAGGGAGAGTGAGGGAGTCCTGGATTATGGGGTCTCCGGACAGCCGGACTATCTCCATTGGCCGGACTGTTAGACTATGTATACAAGATTGAAGACTTCGTCTCGTGTTTGGATGGGACTCTACTTGGCGTGGAAGGCAAGCTAGGCAATACGTATATGGATATCTCCTCCTTTGTAACCGACCTTGTATAACCCTAACCCTCTCCGGTGTATATATAAACTGGAGGGTTTTAGTCCGTAGGACAACAATCACAACATACAATTATACCATAGGCTAGCTTTTAGGGTTTAGCCTCTCTGATCTCGTGGTAGATCTACTCTTGTACACTCATATCTTCATTATTAATCAAGCAGGACGTAGGGTTTTACCTCCATCAAGAGGGCCCGAACCTGGGTAAAACTTCGTGTCCCTTGCCTCATGTTACCATCCATCCTAGACGCACAGTTCAGGACCCCCTACCCGAGATCCGCCAGTTTTGACACCGACATTGGTGCTTTCATTGAGAGTTCCTCTGTGTCGTCGCCGTTAGGCTTGATGGCTCCTACTATCATCGATAGCGATGCGGTCCAGGGTAAGACTTTTCTCCCCGGACAGAACTTTGTATTCGGCAGCTTTGCACTACGGGCTAATTCGCTTGGCCATCTGGAGCAGATTGAAAGCTACCCCCTGGCCATCAGGTCAGATTTGGAAGTTTGAATTACACGGCCAACATCCGTGGGGACTTGATCTTCGACGGATTCGAGCCACAGCTAGGCGCGCCGCACTGTCGCGATGGGTATGACCTAGCTCTGCCATCAGACGGTACCCCAGAGGCCGCGCCCGCATCAGCTCCGACCATTAGCTCGGAGCCAGCTGCGCCAATCGAGGACGGGTGGCTAGACACCGCCTTAGGGGCTGCAGTCTCGACGGCGATCGAGCCAAACACCATCATAATCCTCTATGCAGTCCATGACTCCAAGGTGCCGGACTCTCCTCTGGACCATGAACCATCTGCGCCCCTGCCAATCGAATCCGATTGGGCGCCGATCTTGGAATTCACCACTGCAGATACCTTTCAGCACTCGCCCTTCGGTGACATTTTGAATTCACTAAAGTCTCTCTCTTTGTCAGGAGAGCCCTGGCCGTATTATGGCCAACGGGACTGGGATATGGATGACGAAGAAATTCGACGCCCACCCACCACCCACTTTGTAGCCACTGTCGATGATTTAACCGATATACTCGACTTCGACTTCGAAGACATCGACGGTATGGACAACGATGTAGGAGATGAACATGAGCCAGCACCTATAGGGCATTGGGAAGCCACCTCGTCGTATGACGTATACATGGTGGACACACCAAAAGAAGACGACGATGAGGAACGAAAGGATGCACCGAAGGCTTGTTCCCTCGAGAAGCAGTCAAAGCGGCGGCGCAAGCGCCACCCCAAATCTCGCCTCGCCAGAAATAACGATCACACAGACCCAACGTTGGAGTAGGGCGAATCACTGCCGGACCATGGCAATACGGAGAATCAAACCGAACAAACCAATTCTGTCAAAGATAATAGTCTGGACGGCACAACACCGGACAGGCACCCGGAGCAGCAGAATGCCCGTCAAAGGCTTGTTGCCACCGCGAGGAGCCTAAAAAAGCAGAAGCAAAGGCTCAAGGCTGCGTAGGACACACTCCAAATCAGATGGAGTAAAGTACTCAACACAGCAGCGAAGTACGGCGACAATTTCCCCACCAAGAGCTACCCAAAGCGGAAGTTGCTACCTGAATTCGACGCGGAGGCCTCAGACCCCTCGCAACCAAAAATCAAAACAGCCACCTAGCCGGATAGACGACCTCACGGCCAACATAGAGCGGCCAACAATGCCACTCACAAGACAATACGCGATTCATGCAGGGGCTTGCACCAAAAGAATAGCACAATCAGTTCCATCTATGGACGACGCAAGCACGCCCCAGCATATGATATAACATCCGAACAACGCAGTACACCCAGATACAGGGGTGCCGCACACCCCCTATGTTTCACCGATGAGGTGCTGGATCATGAATTTCTAGAGGGATTCAAACCTGTAAACATAGAGGCATACGATGGAACAACAGACCCGGGGGTCTGGATCGAGGACTATATCCTCCACATCCATATGGCTCGAGGAGATGATCTCCACGCCATCAAGTACTTACCACTCAAACTCAAAGGGCCAGACTGTCAATGGCTCAAAGGCCTCCCCAAAAACTCCATTGGAAGCTGGGCAGTGCTCAAAGACGCTTTTCGGGCAAACTTTCAAGGGACTTATGTCCGACCTCCGGACGCGGATGACTTGAGTCATATAACTCAACAGCCCGGAGAGTCAGCCCGAAAGCTTTGGAACAGGTTTCTTACTAAAAAGAACCAAATTGTCGACTGTCCGGACGCCGAAGCCTTGGCAGCTTTTAAGCACAGCGTCCGTGCCGAATGGCTTGCTCGACACCTCGGCCAAGAAATGCCGAGAACGATGGCAGCATTAACAAGCCTCATGACCCGCTTTTGCACGGGTGAGGACAACTGGCTAGCCAGATGCAGCACCAGCGACCCCAGTACATCCGAATTAAGCGATGGAAACGGGAAATCACGGCGCAACAGCAATAACAAACGCCGGAACAAAGGAGACATCACGAAGAACACGACATTAAACGCCGGATTGAAAAGCTCTCGGCCAGGTCAGAAGACGCCCTCTAAAGGCGCCAGAAACGAACTATCCAGCCTGAATAAAATTTTGGACCAAATATGTCAGGTCCATAGCACCCCTGGCAAACCAGCCAATCATACCCACAGAGAATGTTGGGTCTTCAAGCAGTCCGGCAAGCTCAACGCCGTACACAAGGGGGAGGATGCACCAAGCGAAGATGAGGATGAGCCTCTCAAGGGAGACGCTGGGGAACAAAAGAAATTTCCACCAGAAGTCAAAACAGTAAACGTGTTGCACGTGACCAATGGAAGAAACAAAACGGCACTCCCAGAAAAATACGCCCGAAGGCCTGTCACCGCGGAGTCCTGCCACTGGTCATCCCAACCGATCACTTTCGACCATCCTGATTACTTAGCAAGTATCCAGCGTGCAGGATGGGCTGCCCTGGTATTAGACCCAATAATTGATGGATACCACTTCACACGTGTCCTGATGGATGGTGGCAGCAGTCTAAACCTGATTTACCAGGATACAATCCGCGAAATGCGGATAGACCCAACAAAAATTCACCATAGCAATATTACCTTCAAAGGAGTAACGCCAGGCCTAGGGGCTCGTTGCACGGGCTCCCTGCTACTAAAAGTTATATTCAGCCTCCCCGATAACTTCCGTAGCGAATATCTAACCTTCCACATCGCTCCGTTCCAAAGTGGCTATCAAGCACTACTCGGACGCAAAGCTTTTGATCGCTTTAATGCAATACCACACTACGCTTCCCTCACACTCAAGATGCCCGGTCCACGTGGCATCATTATAGTGAACGGAAATGTTAAGCGATTTCTGCGCGCCGAAGAGCATGCGGCTGCCTTGACAGCCGCACACTAAAAACGGCCTCACCAACTAAAACATTTAGCAGGTCATCACGACCTCGGACACGGTTAGACGAGTCCGGTGCAGCTATATGCAATTTATAGCGGATCAATGATCACACCCCTATACAAGGGGCTCAGCATGCGCAGACAAGTGGCAATTCTTACTCACCTTGAATTATACATGGTTTATTTAAAAACTACTTTTTGCACGACAGCTTGTTTACCTAAGCTCCTCTCTTTTACAGATAATCATCGTGCTACACCCGTCCAGGATACGGCACAACGGAGACACAGGCGCAGACGTGCAGCAGGGACCCGCTCCAAGGATTCTTTTTAGATTAAGACCCTGCGTAAACCTTTTTTACTGTCTCTTGTTGATACATATCCACCGAATTCTCAGCGCAATTGAGAACGATGCTGATGTTTTGGCATGTGGCCACGTCAGAATAATGCACGTACCTGGACACAAGGGTCTTCTTACAAGCGGCACTATTTCGGCCCGGTTTATACCATAAAGACCGAATACCTTAGGGAGTGTTCGGCGTCGCAAGTTCGGCCTTATATGCATCAGCTCCGAATCATTGTCTTTGGTCAAATGTTGGGTTTGCCCGGCTCCTATGTTTTGGTGCCTTACGTTCTACTTTACCAGCTAAGGCAGCACCAGGAGAACTACTGCGATTGTGCCCTGGTTCATCTGGACGAGCGCCTGAGTAGAGAAAGCCGAAAACTGACTGTCATGATATAGCGTGAGACTGGTCAACCACTCGATGACCTATTGGAATGCTAGAATTCCTCCGCCTTAACGAAGGGCCGTTTTCCGGCCAGGCATATATGCACCCCGCGATCGGGAGAGTGCGGAGCCACCAGGGGCTATCTAGTAGCCCCACTATCAAACTCCTATGGCTAAGTGAAAGTGTTAAAGCATTATAGTCCAGTTGCCTCGCTCGCTGCGCTATCACCTCCTTATCAGGACCAAGACATTGGGTTAAGTGTGAACACGTGTTTTTTGCGAGCACCTCCGCATTATATGCGTGGGGGTTGAAGACGACGGCTGCAATCTTTCAGGTTATACACATGTATACATAAACGGCCGCACAGGAGGCATCATACTACTTTCAGGCAAAAGTATAAACATAGCCTTATAAAAACATCATAAAAGCATTATGTTTACAATGAGAATACATATCACTCAAACATAATATTTTTTGAGCACTGGGCCTCTATTAAACGAGCACCCTCAAGAACTTCCTCAAAATAGTGTTCGGCAGCCACACGGCCTATGGCTGAACCCTGCGCCGCGACAGTGGTAGCGTCCATCTCTGCCCAGTATGCTTTAACACGGGCAAGGGCCATCCGTGAGCCTTCTATGCACGCCGACCTCTTAATCGCATTAATGCGCGGCATCGCATCAAGGAACTGCTGCACCAAGCTGAAATAGTTGTTCGGCTTAGGCCCTTCCGACCATAGCTGATCCACAATAGACCTCATGGCGAGTCCGGACAACCTATTCAGTTCGGCCCATTCGGCTAGCTGGTCAGTCAATGAAAGCGGACGCTCTAGAACGTGGAATTGCATCCAGAACAGCTTGTCCACTTCACGATCAGTCTGACCTTGGAAGTACTTGGCCGCATCGGCAGCACTCGCTGCCAAATCCATATACGCATCTGCCGAGCTCCACAGCCGATCCAGAGGGGCATACCGTGGATCTCCGAACTTCCTCCGTAACATGAAGGGTTTCCCAGCCGCAATATCCCCGGCTTCCCGCAGCTCCTCCTTCTTCGCCCTCATAGCAGAACAGGTGTCTTTGTCTTCCGCCGCGGCCTTCTCAAGGTTCGTTGCCTTCGCTCGATTTTCTTTCTCAAGGACCCGGCAATGGTCGGCAGTTTCTTTTAACTCTACGGCCATTTTGGCCATCTTCTCCTGGCTCTTGCAATGTGCGGCCTTCTCGGCTTTCAACTCTTCGGCTGCCTTCAAAGCAGCCGCATTACTAATCCTCGCTTGTTCATTGGCTCGGGCAAGTTCCGCCCGCAAGGCTTCCACGGTGGCAGCTCCATCTGTAGTCATAACATATTAAAGATACTGGCATTATGCTGCTCTTACTATGTGGCGTTCACCGGATGATAATACTTACCCTGTGCCTCATCAAGCCTCTTGTTAACAAGGTCGATGTCGGTGTCTGCTGCATCCAGTTGCCGTTTTAATTGGGCAAACCCATTAGTCCGGCTAGCCACCGGAGCTTCCACCACCTGCACATAGAGGCAGTCTGGTTATTGCCTGGGAGTACGATGCTCTGTTCGCCGCCGTTCTCGACGACAACCAGAGTCTCAGGGGCTACTATCTACATAGGGCACACCAAACATGTGCAGTACTATCACATATTATCTCACATACCTCAAAGCCTATCAGTAGACTCATAAAGGCTTCATGTAATCCGCTTTCAGCGGACGAGATTCTCTCCATCACCTTACCCATCAACATACGGTGCTCTTCTGAGATGGCCGCTCGCCCCACCAACTCCCTCAGAACGTCCGACCGCACACCAGGCGGTGCCGGACTCTTTCGTGTGCTCTCTTCGGGAGCCGGACACTGGGGACTTCTGGGGTCCACGGGACAATCTTTTGGCCTCACCGGATCCGGAGAGGCCCTGCGCGACGACACATCGGGGTCGCCCGCTTTTGGAGCGGAGGAGTTCGGGGGAGGCGTTTCGCTCTCCATCATCTCCGGAAGAAGATCCCCCGAAGACGAACTCATTTGAGAGGGGCTGAGGCCCGAACTGCAAGATATATGCGGTGGTTGTTTTCTCAGAGGAAAAAGATAGCATACTCTTACTATTAAAATATTTTGGATCACTTACGACTCGTTGGAGGGCTGATCCCCTCACGGACTTTGTGCGGCAAAAGCCCCCCCCCCCCCCCCAGCAGGACCCTCTGTGGGAGACTTCGGCTTCCGGATCCTCGGAAGCAGTCCTTTTCCTCCCCCGATCGTCCTCCTTCTTGGAGACGCCCGTTCCCTCGGTTGGAGCGGATAGCGGTAGGGGCCCGCGTCCGCCCGTATTATCTCCCTCGATATGTTCCTTCAAGGGCTCCGGGCAAGGTGCGACCTCAAGCATCTTCTCCAATACCGGCTTTTCCAAACCCTCAGGGAGGAGGGCCAAACACTGAATCATCTTCGCCTTTGTTAGCCAGTCCTGGTCAAAAGGTGAACTCTCAGAAATAACTTCGAATAAAAAACAGCATGTTCGGCCAGGGGATTTCTTACTTGTTCGGCGGCGCGGTTACTACTCAGGCCCACGTCCTCGGTGATATCTGGACATTCCACTTGAGGTCCGAAGAATGACTTGTACATCTCCTCGTGCGTCAGGCCGACGAAACTTTGAATGGCACGTGGTCCCTCTGGGTTGAACTCCCACAAGCGCAGGGGCCGGCGTTTGCAAGGCTGGACTTGGCGAACCAGCATAACTTGTATCACTGCAACCAAATTGAAATCTCCCTCGAAGAGATCCCGGACGTGGCATTGCAGTATAGGAACGTCCTTGGCTGGGCCCTAGCTCAGACCCCTGCTAATCCATGACATCAGTTGTGGTCGGGGGCCCGAGCGGAAAGCGGGGGCAGCCGACCACTTGGCTGGGCCGTGACATAAAACCACTCCCGTTGCCATAATTCAGGCACCTCTGGAAAGGAAACTCTCGGCCATGGAGCTCCTGCCATCTTGCCTATTGATGCACCTCCGCACACTGCTCGTTGCCCCTCGATCATCTTCGGCTTTACTTCAAAGGTCGTGAGCCACAGGCCAAAGTAAGGTGTAACACGGAGGAAGGCCTCGCACATGACAATAAATGTCGTGATGTGGAGAAAGGAGTCCGGGGCTAGATCGTGGAAATCTAACCCGTAATAGAACATCAAGCCCCTGACGAAAGGATCCAGAGTGAGGCCTAGACCGCAGAGGAAGTGGGAGACGAACACAACATTCTCGTTGGGTTCGGGAGTAGGGACGACCTGCCCTGAAGCAGGCAGCCAATGCGACACCTCGGCGGTCAGATATCTGGCCTCCCTCAACTTCTTAATGTCCTCTTCCGTAACGGAGGAGGGTGTCCATCGGCCTTGAAGGCTGGATCCGGACATGGTTGAAGATCCGGAGCACCTGACCTGGGCTTTGGGTGTTAGAACTCGAGGTAGGGGAAGGGTTTGATTGAGCACGGGAGGGAAAAAGCGAAAACCTTGTCCCCTTATAAAGAGGGTGAATATCAAGCGTCCTCTCCATAGCCGTTTAGGACTTACCTATAATCTAGGAGTCCTAGACATAGTTGGGTTACCCACGAACCATATTAATGAGAATCCCGTAATTAGGGGAACACGATCTCCGCTTCGGCAAGACGTGTCAAGAAACTGCGTCATGTTATGTGTGGAGCTGGTTAAGAGAAATAGTTCGAATAATCACCGGGCCATGACATGATGTCATGCTGTCAAAACAAGCCAGCAAATAAGATCTGCGGAAAAATTATTCTCTCTGTGGTGGAATGTGGAACTTATTTTGCAGGGTCGGACACTATCCTCGTATTCAACTTCTTCTGTAATGTATTCGGAGAAGGAACCCACCTTGCAATGCCGAAGACAACTGCGCGCCGGACTCGTCGTCATTGAAGCCTAGTTCAGGGGCTACTGAGGGAGTCCTGGATTAGGGGGTCTCCGGACAGCCGGACTATCTCCATTGGCCGGACTGTTAGACTATGAAGATACAAGATTGAAGACTTCATCTCGTGTCCGGATGGGACTCTACTTGGCATGGAAGGAAAGCTAGGCAATACGTATATGGATATCTCCTCCTTTGTAACCAACCTTGTGTAACCCTAACCCTCTTCGGTGTCTATATAAACCGGAGGGTTTTAGTCCGTAGGACAACAATCACAACATACAATCATACCATAGGCCAGCTTTTAGGGTTTAGCCTCTCTGATCTCGTGGTAGATCTACTCTTGTACACTCATATCTTCAATATTAATCAAGTAGGACATAGGGTTTTACCTCCATTAAGAGGGCCCGAACCTGGGTAAAACTTCGTGTCCCTTGCCTCCTGTTACCATCTGGCCTAGACGCACAGTTCGGGACCCCCTACTTGAGATCCGCCAGTTTTGACACCGACCGAGAGGGAGGACTTAGCTATAGGGGGGAAGCTTACTAATGGCGCACCACCCGTCGGTGTGCCATTAGAAATCTTTTTTTAGATAGCAATGGCGCACCCACCGTCGGTGGGCCATTAGAAATGTTTTTTAGATAGCAATGGCGCACCACCAGGCCAGTGCGCCATTAGTATTTTTTAATAAATGAATATGAAATAGTAATATTTTTTTTATAAAAACAGTAACAATTGTTGTTTAACAACAATTGTAGTCTACAATTTTTTATTATTATTTTTTAGAAAATGAATATGTATATGAAACAGTAATAATTTTTTATAAAACAGTAATACTTTTTTAAAAAATATCATCAAATTTGTTATTTGAAAATATCATCGGCGGCGGGTGGAATCGAGATCGAGATGGAGGGTGCGGGGGGTGCTCGTCGGCGGCGGTGGAGCGGGGGAGGGTGCGGTGGGTCGTCGGCGGCGGTGGAGCTAGCGGGGGAGGGTGCGGGTGGAATCGAGGTCGAGATGGAGGGGGATCGAGATCGAGTGTCCTCATGAATTCAAAAAGTGCCAATGAAATTTAAAAATATTCATGATATCAAAAAGTTCCCATGAAATACAATCGAGAAATGAAGACTACGATTTAAATACAATCGATCTTAGCTAGCTATCTGTTCACAATCTTCTTGCCCTTCTTTTTTGCAAATGGAGTTCTTCTGTGGAACGGACGTCCTTTAGGTAGGGTGGTCCTGCTTCTTCTTGTGGTGTATGCTGCTACTTCATCGTTGTCATCATGTTCGATCTTCGGGTCGCCGTACTTGTCGAAGTCTTGCTCATTGGCTACTCCATCCATTCTGATGATCTTCCTTTTGCCTCTCCTCACGACAACACGACTGGGCTTTGATGGGTCGATAATGAAGAAGCATTGGTCCACTTGGGAAGCCAGTACCCATGGCTCATTTTTCGCGGTGACGTTTGCGCCCGCAGTCTTGGATTTGGCTTCGGGTATAACCATGCTGGTGAAATACCGGTCTTCTTTTAGGACGCTCTTGGCCCATCTGGCATGGAACATCGGGACCTTCTCTCCAGCGTAGCTCAGCTCCCAGATCTCCTTGATCCTTCCGTAGTATCTATCCTTGTCGTTACCGGTGTAGGATTCCATCGTTACCCCGGAGTTCTGATAACCATCGCTCTTCATGTCCTTGTCCTTGGTGTAGAATGTGTAGCCGTTGATATCGTACGCATCATAGGTCATCAGGTTGTGCTCGGCGCCCTGTGACAAGGCGAATATGAGTTGTTCTTCCGCGGAAGAATCCTCATGTAAAGGGTACGATAGAAGCTTCTGCTTGAACCAACGCGTGAAACATGAGTTGTGCTCTTTGATTATATCTCCATCCGTCCTCTGTTGGCCTCGGTCATTGTACGTCTTCTCAATAAAGGTTTTGTGATCTTACACCCAAGGATTGACCACGTCTATGTGTTGTAGCGTGACTAGGTTTGCTCTTTCAAAGTCGGCGAGTCGACCCTCGAAGTCGACATGCATTTCGCGGCGACCCTCACGGTGACCCCATCCAGCGAGCCTACCGAGGTGCCTGTTGACGAGCAGACCAACGGGGTTCTCGATGCCTAGATAATTCGTGCAGTAGGAGATGCACTCTTCGGTCAGAAAGCCCCTGGCTATACTTCCCTCTGGACGTGACATGTTGCGAACGTATCCTTTGATGACACCATTCATCCTTTCGAACGGCATCATGCTGTGCAGGAACGTCGGCCCGAGTTGGATGATATCCTCCACGATATGGACCAGCAGATGCACCATAACGTCGAAGAATGCGGGCGGGAAGTGCATCTCAAGCTCGCATAGTATCACCAC
Source organism: Triticum urartu (assembly GCF_003073215.2). Lineage (NCBI taxonomy): Eukaryota > Viridiplantae > Streptophyta > Magnoliopsida > Poales > Poaceae > Triticum > Triticum urartu. The sequence goes on along the minus strand of NC_053025.1, from coordinate 370,738,874 downwards.
GATCTCTTCCTGTAGCCTTCTGAGTTGCCTCACGCCAACCGACTTCCGAGAGATGACGTTGAAAAAGTTGCATAGGCCAAATAGCGTTTCATGGACGCGCGCGTCCATGATCCCACGGATTGCAATTGGAAGTATCTGCGTCATCAGCACGTGACAGTCGTGAGACTTCATCCCGCTGAACTTCTGCTTCGCTGGGTCTAGGTATCTGCTTATCTTCCCCGCGTAACCGTAAGGAAGTTTTACTCCTACAAGGCAGGTGAAAAACTGCTCGATCTCCTCCTGACTTAGAGTGAAGCACGCGGGAGGGTAGTCATTTCCGGTCTTCTTGGCCTTTTTGCCTTTGCGACGACTTTCTATGTCCAGCTTCGCCTCATCATCATCATAATCATCATTAGCATGAAGCTCCTTCCTGATGCCCATTGATTTCAAGTTTGCCCTTGCTTTCGGCCCATCTTTGGTCCTCTCTGGCATGTTGAGCAGGGTACCAAGAAGACTCTCGCACACGTTCTTCGTGATATGCATGGCATCAAGGCTGTGAGGCACACGGTGGATCTTCCAGTACGGCAAGTCCCAGAAAACGGACCTCGTTTTCCATACCTTCAGCAGCGGCTCTGGCGCCTTTCGCTTCTTTCCCGGCTCTAGCGCCTTTTGCTTCTTTCCCGGCTGTGGGCAATCTTTCCAATTTTTCAATAGCCCGTCAATTTCCTCGCCGCTCCTCGTACGCGGGCGTCTTCGGGGTTCGGTTATACCATCGAACAGATCCTTGCGTTTCCTCCATGGGTCATCGTTGCGAAGCCACCTTCGATGTCCCATGAACACGGTTTTCGAAGACCCGGGATCTCTATCTAGCTGGCGATACGTTGTGTCATCCATGCACCTGACGCATCCAGAAAATCCGTGGACCACCTGCCCCGCGAGATATCCGTAACCGAGATAGTCGTGCACCGTCGTGAGCAGTGCGGCTCTCATAGGGAAATATTCTTTCTCTGCGGCGTCCCACGTATTGGCTGGCATTTTCCACAGCGTGTCTAACTCCTCTTTCAGCAGCCCCAGATACAGATTGATGTCGTTCCCTGGTTGTTTCGGCCCTTCAATTAGCATACTCATGTGAATGTACTTCCTCTTCATGCACAACCAGGGGGGAAGGTTGTACATCCACACAAACACAGCCCAGGTGTTATGTGTGCTTCTCTGGCTGCCAAACGGATTGACTCCATCTGTGCTCGCGCCCAGCACGATGTTCCTTCGATCCTTCCCAAATTCTGGGTGTTCGAAGTTCAACGCTTGCCACTGGCTCCCATCCTTAGGGTGACTCAGCATCTTGTCTTTTTTATTTATCTCTGGATCATTTGCGTCATCTTCTCGCTTCTTCTCCTCCCTATCCACGTGCCAACGTTGGAGCTTTGATACCTTAGGGTCCACGAAATACCGCTCTAGACGAGGAGTGATCGGAAAGTACCAAACCACTTTTCGAGGAGCTTTCTTACTCTTCTTGTATCGACTGACGCCGCACACCGGACATATGGTAGACCCCGCGTGCTCGCCCCGATAAATGATGCAATTGTTCATGCACACATGGTATTTCACGTGCGGTAAATCCAGAGGACACACGACTTTCTTCGCCTCCTCGAAACTGGTCGGGAACTTGTTCCCCTTGGGAAGACGTTCGTGCCAGAATGACATGTTCTTGTTGAAGCATGCGTCGGTCATTTTGTGTTTTACCTTCATCTCCAAATCCACGAGCATTACTTTCAGGCGGGTATCCTCGAGTCTGCATCCTTCATACAATGGAGTAACCGCGTCTATCTCCAGTTGATCCAGCTTGGCTTTCTCTCGGGCGGCAGCTCTTTCGTTATCCGTCTGCTTGAGAAGCAGCTCTTGAATATGAGGGTCCTGCACCCAGCCCATTGATGGTCCATCGTCGTCTGCTCCGCCGGCATCTTCATCTTCATGATCATGCCCTTCGTCTGCTCCGGCATCTTCCTCATCATCATGTCTGGCATCTTCTACATGATGACTGTGTACAGCATCACCGTCATGATCATGTCCTGGAGATTCTTCATCTTCTCGCCCGCCCGAGCCGCGGTGGTTGTCTTGCTGCCCTTCCTAATTTCTTGCCCATCCCCCATGGATGACTTCATAGTCATCTTCATCACCTTGCCACCGATAGCCATCCATGAAACCATGCAAGAGCAGGTGGTCCCGCACCTGCCCAGAATCCGGGTCCGCAATAAGGCTCTTCAGCTTGCATCTTCGACACGGACATCTTATCTCCGTCTCGTTCTTTTGAAGCATCTCGGCCTTTGCGGAGCTCAAAAACCTATTCACGATGCCTTCGGTCATCATGCGGACCATGGTCGCCTGCGGGGTAGAGCAAAACGATATTTTAGAACCAAGAAAAAAATTGGCATGACTTTCCCTAAAAATAGGACCAAAAAGAATGCATAGTGCCAAAATTCTCACCGAAACAGAAATGAATCAACATTCCGGCAAAATATTGGCAACTATCGCATTTCAAATACCGGTACCTGCAAACACAAACATATATGCAACACCACAAACATATGCAACACCACAAACATACATAGATCTAGCTAGGCCACAAAAAGTGCATGTGCACGTTGTTGGAGCGAGCTAGGGAGAAAAAAGTAGATCTACAACATGAAGATAGCTTTCCCCTTACTTACCTATCAAGAAAGGTAATTTCACCACTTAATTTTGATGAATCTATGGTGCAAATGAGGTCAGGAGGAGGAGGCAGCCGACAAGCTTGGAGAAGGAGGTGGAGGGAATGAAGTGGGGAAAGTGAGTGTGTAGGCGTGGCTGTCCAAAATATCTAGCTGGTCCGAGGTTACTAATGGCGCACCACACAGCCATGCGCCATTAGTAACCCAACATACTAATGGCGCACCTCCTAGCCGTGCGCCATTAGTAGTTTTGCAAAAAAAGTAATATATATATATATATATATATATATATATATATATATACTAATGGCGCAGCGTGGCATAGTGCACCATTACTAGTTTAAACTAGTAATGGCGCACTTTGCAACGGTGCACCATTAGTAGTTTTGCAAAAAAAAGAATAAAAAATATAGTAGTGGCGCACTCTATGGCTGGTGCGCCATTACTAGTTAGAACTACTAATGGCGCACTTTGCCTGGATGCGCCATTAGTATGTTTGGAAAAATGAAAAAAAATTGTTACTAGTGGCGCACCTTGTGCCTGGTGCGCCATTATTGTCTTCCACACTAATGGCGCATCACCACATGGTGCGCCATTAGTATATAGTAGTGGCGCACCACTTCTCTGGTGCGCCATTAGTGTCAATTTCATCTATAGCACTTTTCCTAGTAGTGTGAGACTTGAGAGGTTGAGATCTCCACACATGCCCTAGAGTTTGAACCTTCTTGGGTCTGCTGAGCCCTGAATCCGACACATATAGCTTTGTAATGTTATATATGTAAGGCCCCGGATGTAACACTCCATATTTGCAACTCCAACTCTTGCTATTTCTGGCTATGTGATATGTTATATCCTTCGTGGTTGGATTTTTGTCTTTGTTTTGCATTTTGTTTCGGTCATGCATTTCATCTCGTGTCATCATGTGCATCTCATTTGCAGTCATGTTCGTGTGATGCATCGGGTCATTTTCCCCATTGTCCGTTTCGGAATTGACACCCCACATGCACCCGTTGCACCTCTCAGTTCTCGTTTCGTGAGCTGGATAAAAATGTTCTCGGATGGGCCAAGATTTATCGAGTGGTCTTGGTACATCACCGATAGGCCGCCTGTCTAATTTCGTTCCATTTGGAGGTCGTTTGATGCGCCAACGGATAACCGGGTAACCGCAAAGCCCCTCTCTCATTGCAGCCTAGCACCCCTCCAAAACAACCCACTAGCCCATCTAAACCACACCATGCTCTCTGTCATTGGATCATGATCGTGTTGGCAAAAACTGCACCTCATTTGGACTCTCCTAGCTCCCTCTACCTATAAATATGCCTCCCCTTCCTCAAATCACGGATCCAAAACCCTAACCACCTTCCTCCTCCGCGCCGGACATGTCCGGATGGCGCCGGACGCGTCTGCCGCCGCGCCATGGTGAATCAGACGTCGCCACGTGTCAGCCACCGACAGTTCTCCACTGCGCCCCGTCGCCGGCCCATTGCGGCCCGGGTTGGGCCCTTCCGGCCCGAACCACTGCCCGTCGTCGCCCGCGCGGACCCGCACCCCGTGCCGCCCCGCTCCTCCGTGCACCGCCGTGTCGTCCACATCGCCGCTCCATCGCCCTTCGCCTCCACCGCACTTCGCCATCCCATTGCCGAGCGCCGCCCTCCGCCAGACCTCGTCGTCTCCCGCCGTGCCTCACCGTCGCCCGGTCGCCTCCCCATCTCCGGCCACCATCCCGGTGACCGGATCCGGACACCCCGAATCATCGGCGACTCTCCCTCGAGCTCCGGCCACCGCCCCCATCATCTCCAGTGAGATCTCGGCCACCTCGGTTTCCGCGCGTGCAAACCCTAGATCCGGAGTGGTACAAGTCCTGAAATTCCCATTTCATGTGCCTAAGTTTGACATGCCATATCTCCATGCATATAGCTCCGATTTGTGCATATGATATACCGAAATGTTCGTCTCGTGATGCTCTTCATGTTAGTGTCATTTGCATGTATGTTACTGTCAATATTGATGTCCTAATCTTCATTTGAAAAGTGCTATATGATGTTGTCTGTTGGAATTCATCATAACTTGTTGATTTTTCTTTTTCATTGCGTTTTGTGTGTGCATCCTATGAGCATCATGTCTACATGTTTTAGGAGCATCTCCATGCCATCTTGACAGTGGAGCAAGCATTGTATTTTTATGAGCTTTGTGGTGACTATCACAAGCATGCAAAGTAGGCCACATGATGTTGCTGATTTTAGACAGAATTTTGCAAAGTCTTTTCCTGATACATTATGTTACTGTGTTGACTTGTTGCCACAAGTATATCCATGCATTTTTTATGAAGTTTAGTAAGAGTGTTTTAAAGATATAGTTATGCTCTATCCATTCATGCCTCTGGTTGTATTTATGTAGTAGGTTAGCTTGTCATTACCATGCTCTACTTTTGTTAAATATTGTTGCTGGCACATTGTTAACATGAAGTTCATTCTTGCCATGTGTTTTGTTAGTGATACATGCACCCTATGAACTTGCTCTTGCCATGTTTAGCTTCATAAATGTGTCTACTTACTGTTGGTTACCTTATGATGCCATGAAATGCATTGTGGTGAGTTTCATGTGCTTGGAAAGTTGCTATCATGAATCTGTTTCTGCCATGTCATGTTTTTCTTCTAAGTCTAAATCTGTTCATATCACTTGCCATGTTTGCATTGAGGCTATCATCTTTTCTATGCATCTTTGGATAAAGTTCACTAAGGGAGTTTTGATATTTGCCTTTAGTACTAGCATTCCATGCCTTTGTTTGCCATGATATGTTCCTATAGCATGTTGTTTTCTAGCTCTAAACATTGCTACGTAATGTTATCTATGCCATGTTTAGTATTTTCACCAAGTCTGTGAAGATGTTATCATTTGCATCTTTGCCATGCTATTTTAGTCTTGTTCTAGGGAGTTCTAGCAGGAGCTCAGTGTTCATGATTTGTAGAGCTTCACCTGTAATTTACTGACATGTGCTTTGTTGCTATGTTGGAGTGCTGTAGCATAGTTTCATGATGCATCTTAAGTGCCATGATGCTGTTAAGCGCGTTTTTGCATCGTTCTTGTTTTGATTGTCATTTGCAAACCATGCATCTGTTTCCAGTGTTCCTTATATCGATTTCGACCAAAATCACTCACTATTTCCAGTGGCATACTTGGTTTGCCAAGTTGATTCCATGATCATCCTTTTCCTTTCGGAGTACCCATATGCATTGCACATCATACGTTGCATTGCATGCCATGTCTTGCATCATGTTGCTTGTGCATTGCACCATGATTGATTGTTGCTCCGTTGGTCGTGGTCTTGCTTTGGGTAGAGCTAGGAGATGAGTTCGTGAACGAGGATCCTGTCGAGTACGTTTACAAGGAGCAAGCTTTCGACAAACCTGAGAACTTGGCAGGCAAGATGACCATTACCCTCGATATCACTGCTATCTTTGCTTGCTAGTTGTCCGCTCTATCGCTATGTCGCGCTACCTACCACTGGTTTATCATGCCTCCCATTTTGCCATGTCAAGCCTCTAACCCACCTTCCTAGCAAACCGTTGTTTGGCTATGATGCCGCTTTTGCTCAGCCCCTTTTTATAGCGTTTCTAGTTGCAGGTGCCTTGTAGGTTGTTCCATGTTGGAACATGGATATGTTGGGATATCACAAAATCTCTTATTTAATTTAGTGCATCTATATACTTGGCAAAGGGTGGAAGGCGTGGCCTTCTGCTCGGTGTTTTGTTCCACTCTTGCCACCCTAGTTTCCGTCATACCGGTGTTATGTTCCTTGATTTTGTGTTCCTTACGCAGTTGGGGTTATGGGACCCACTTGACAGTTCGCTTTGAATAAAACTCCTCCAGCAAGGCCCAACCTTGGTTGTAACATTTACCTCATAACAACTAAAATTTTCCTAGGGAGTAATTAACCCGAGGATTATCTTAACTCAACCCCCGGGCCAGTGTTCCTCTAAGTGCTCGTCCAACCTAGGCGATGTATGGAGCCCCCTGGGCAACTAGGGTCTCAGCCAACCCGACGTCTTGCCCATTTGGTGTGCCCTGAGAATGAGATACGTGCGAGTCCTATCAGGATTTGTCGGCACCTCAGGCGGTCTTGCTGGTCTTGTTTTAGCATTGTCGAAATGTCTTGTAACCAGGATTCCAAGACTGATCGGGTCATTCCGGGAGAAGGAATATTCTTCGTTGATCGTGAGAGCTTGTGATGGGCTAAGTTGGGACACCCCTGCATGGTATAAACTTTCAAGAGCCGTGCCGCGGTTATGTGGCAGATGGGAATTTGTTAATATCCGGTTGTAGAGAACTTGACACTTGACTTAATTAAAATGCATCAACCGCGTGTGTAGCCGTGATGGTCTCTTTTTGGCGGAGTCCAGGAAGTGAACACGGTTGGGTTATGTATGAATGTAAGTAGTCCAGGATCACTTTTTGATCACTTCTAGCTTAAAACCTTTGCGTAGTTTCTCATCTTACTCTTGTACTCGTATGTTAGCCACTGTATTTGCTTACGCTTGTTGCAACTCCACCTCAAAACCACATCCTACCCATAAGCTTAAATAGTCTTGATCTCGTGGGTTTTAAGATTGCCGAGTCCTCGTGACTCATAGATACTACCAAAGCAGTTGCAAGTGTCGATGATGCCAGTGCAGGTGATGCCACTGAAACCAAGTGGGAGTTTGATGAGGACCTTGGTCATTACTATGTTTTCGTTTCCTGATGATCAGTAGTGGTGCCGAGTTGGGACGATCAGGATTTAGCATCTGGGGTTGTATTCTTTCCATTTGCATTCGTCTATAGTCGGACTATGTGTGTACTCTGAATGATGTACGAATTATTTGATCTTTGTGTGACATCGCGACTGTAAGCCAACTATTTATTCCTTCCTTGTTCATTACATGGGATTGTGTGAAGATGAACCTTCTTGCGACAAAACTGAAATGTGGCTATGCCTCTAAGTCATGCCTCGACACGTGAGAGATATAGCCGCATCTTGGGTGTTACAAGTTGGTAATCAGAGCCATCCCCGACTTAAGAGCCCCCTGCTTGATCGAATCGCTGACGTTGTTGAGTCTAGAACAAAAATATTTTGAGTCTTAGGATTATATATATCGAAGAGTAGGATTCTTTTTACTCCTAAGTCCCCTTCATCACTCTGGTGAGGTCTCCTGACGTAGATGTTTTGCCTTTCCTCTCCTCAATTTCACAAAAAAAATCAGGATCACGCGGGTATCTTGGGATCATTCTGATATTCTTGTGACGAGAACATTGTTCTTGGTGCCTCCTGTCGGATTCCGGGTTCCGGCAGACCCTTGAGGTTCAAACACTGGGGTGCGCGCGGAGATTTCGCCTCCTACCTACCTGCACCCCTCCGCCTTGCAAAGATCTAAACTAAGGAAAGAACTACACAAGAGACACAGGGTTTATACTGGTTCGGGCCACCGTTGTGGTGTAATACCCTACTCCAGTGTGTGGTGTGGTGGATTGCCTCTTGGGCTGATGATGATGAACAATACAAGGAAGAACAGCCTCGCGAGGGTCTATTCTTGGCTAGGGCGATGAACTGCTGGGAGGAGTCCAGTCACCCTTCTCTCTCTCTACCTGATCTTCTCTATCCTTTGACCCCTCTCTTTTCTTCCCCCTTTGCTCTGTGGGTGGCTGGTCCTATTTATAGAGGCCCTGGTCCTCTTCCCAAATATCGAGCGGGAAGGGAGCCAACAATGGCGGGCTAATTTGAAGGGGGACAGCTAGTATCAACTATCCTGACAAAAGTAGTCTTCGCCTGTGCAAATCTCTGCTGATGACGCCGTCTTGGGCTCCACGGTGACCTCCATCTCGTAGTCCTCCTGGTCTTGGTCTCGTTGCACCGAAATGGAAACCTTTGCCTGATGCCTCGTTACTCCGCGGCTGCGCTTGCCCCCTTTGCACCAAAGAGGAAGGGAGGACACTACGCGGGCTGGCACCCGCCTGGCGCCCCAGGTCGTCATGGCTTGCGTCACGGGCACCTCGTGAGGTACCCCGCCTTGATCTCTCCGCCTCCTCGTGAGCCAGCCTGACGAGGCCGCGCCTGAGGAAGATCCGCGTCGTCCACCCCGCGAGGCTTGGCCCCTCGCGAGGGTCTTGGGTTTGTGTTGGTGAAGATGGGCCGCGCTGGGCCCCCCCTTTGAGCCACGCCGCAGGCTGCAGGCAGGCAAGTCAGGGGACCCCCGTTCCCAGAACATCGACAGTAGCCCCCGGGCCCAAGGCGCGCCCGGACTTGGCCGTGCAGGGAGGCGGAAGGGCAAGAGCGAAGCGCCGTGGGCCCTAACAGCCTGCGGCCTTGGGCGCCGCATGGTAGTTGATTGGACGTGGGCGTCTCCACTTCCCCATGGTGCCTCGGCAACTGCACGGATTGGACAGGTCCCTGCATGCAAAGTGGGTCATGATTACCTGCAATCGTGGAAATAGGCGGTTGGCCTTCACCGGCCATAAGTACGGAACAGCGCGCGCCCTTCCAGTCCATCCCTACTTGCTCCTCCTTCTTCCTGATCCTTGCTCCGTCTTGCTGCGATGGCTCTGATCCTCCGGTTCTCGACGACAGAGAAGGGAAAAGCTCCCCGAGAGGATCCAGACCCACTCCCGCCGAAGAAACGGCTCACACCCCGTGGCCCGGACGAGGGGGCCCTTCAGGTGGTGTCGAGGCCTTGGTGCGAGCGGGTGCCGCCGGGGTTCCCGCTGCCATTGTACGCCCACGTCGAGGGCCCCGAAGGAGCTGATGCTGACCGCCATGGACGGTGCCGCCGTTGGCGCCGGCGGGTCATGAAGGTGTGGGTCGTTCCCCCTGGGGTCCACACCGAGGGCTCCTCCCAAGAGTTCGTGCTCCACGTCGCCATTCCTCTTCAGTCTTGGATCCGCCTTCCTCCCTTCTTCGCCTCCATCATCCCGTAGGGGGAGCCCCTGGAGCTCTGGCTGCAGCACGCCGGCTGCAGCACCCTCGCGACCGAGGCAGAGGTCGCGGTCGTTGCCCCGGGCGAGGTCTTCATGACTCGGGGCTGGAGAGAGATCGCCCGGGTTTGCAGGGTAAGGGGCGTCTTCGCGGTCCACTTGGATTACGACGGTGCTTCGGTGATGCTCTTCAAGGTCTTCGATGCGAGCGGGCGCAGGCTGGAGTGCTGCCCCGGGGAAGGTGGCCAGGACCCTGCCGCGACAAGGACTGGGCCCGCCAACCGCTCCCTTGGCTGCTCCTCAGGCGGTGGAGGTGTCGGAGGCTCCAGCGACTCCGGCGAGCTCTTCGTGACTCCGGAGACGAGCGACGATAGCTACGAGCCCCCGAGCCGGCGCCGCTCCTGGAGCAGGGCGGGCTCGTCAGGCCGCCGCCGACTCTGATCTGGATGGGGTTGGCGTCGGTTCTTGACGGCCCACTGTTGATGATGGCGTCTTTTGCAGGGCCGCACGTAGTTTGTGTCCCTTTAGGATCTGTTCCCTGCGAGGAATCAAAAACGCGCCCCGTGGGGGCTTATAAGGTGCCTGTGACCTGTTTTGTTAATATAACCCTTGTCGTAGAATTGCGCGAGTTGCTCATTCCTTCTTAGCTCAGTCCTCCCTTTCGAGCCTCACGAGGGCTTGGTGCTCTGCGCCGACAGGTCCCAGTCCCAAGGCGGCTTCAGCTGTCGCTGGTATGCCAGGTCACGATACCGTGGTCAAGGCCAGGAGGTGAGTGACCCGGAGTCCGGTAAGAGCCCCTGAGTCGCGATGCTCAGGAGGTCCCCTTTGGCACCCAAGCAGCCGTCGTTTGGTGAGAAAGGAGAGCGGCGTCGCTAACACGGGGTAGCATGAGGTGCGGGGATGGTGCCACGGCAGCTGGCGCTTTCGGGTGATGACTTATCTCGAGGATCAGGGGCCGCTCTCTGGTGTGTCGCCGGGTCCGTGCATCAGCAGGCGCGAGGTTGCTCGGTGAGGTCCTCGTGTGTCTCTCCCCTCTCGCCTTTGCTCCCCTTTCTGCTCTACGTCCACGGGTCCCGGCCCTCGAGCGAGTCTCAGCCGTCGCTGTTATGCCAGGTCGCGATGCCGTGGTCAATGCCAGAGGGTGAGGGCTGGAGAGCTAGTAGGAGCCCTGAGTCGCGATGCTCAGGCACCCCCCTTTAACGTGCAAGCGGTTCGCGCGGACGAGAGAGAAGGAGACACCGCAAGGGCCTCACCTGACGCAGCTCCTTCAGGAGGTCCTGCAGGCCCATCATAGAAAAAACAAGGGGTTTCCATGACAATTGACAGTCAGCCGTTGGTTGCTTCCGAGGGGTAGTGAGGCACTGAAGGCTTGACGAGGTGACGCTATGCGGGGCTGCCGCGGCTAGAGCTCAGCCATCCAGGTTTGTCAGCGTTGCAGGGACGGACCCATGCGCAAGTGTCGTGCCGTTTGGGAGCAGCTCCGTTAGTTGGCGTCAGTTGAGCAGGCAACTAGGTAAAACTCATTAGCCGCGAAGGAGTGGATTCGTTCAAGTAGATGCTGGGAATGCGGACATCACTGGGTCAGGCCCGAGCGACTTGGGGGGTCATGCAGCCCGAGGGGCGCCCCCTACAAGGTAAGCTAACAACATGGAATAAAAAGGGATACACGCCGTAGGGACGGACCCACGCGGCCTGGGAATAATGCAGCCCTGGGGCGGGGGGCGCTCCCAGCTGGAAATAAAACTCGAAAGATGTCACCTGATGATGTTGAGGGCGAAGGAGCATTGGTGTAGCAGACTCGCCGGGCTGCGGAAGCCGATCCTCACGAGCCCCCAGGCCCAGGGGCCTCGGGAGGCTCTGGATGCGCTAGCGGCTCCTCATGGGCCATCTCCATCCCTGCCAGGGCTGCGGAACGCCCTGCCTCTCGTGCCTCCGTGATGCCCCTCATGAGGCGCTGGTACGCGTCAGCCGCGTTCGGCAAGCCGTAAGGCATGCGAACGTAGCTGTGGGGTGGGCCTCCGCAGCGCCCCACTCGCGAGGGCCAGAGGCGCTCCAGAGAGGCGACTCGGTTGAGCCCTGGTATGTCGATGCAGACGCGCAGCCCACCATCCTCGCCTAGATGGGGAGCCACTGCTGGTAGGCGGCGGCCGCCTTTCATGACTCTTGACTCCTCTAACTCCTGAATGGCCTTGCTGACGAACTCCTGAGGGTCTTGGTCTCCTTGCCTTGCTCCTTCTTGAAGGAAACGTGCTTCGAAACACGCCTCCATGTGGTGCCCAAGCGCCTCCCTCGTGACCCTAGCTAGGTCGGTGGCCCTCCAGGGGAGAGCCCCCGAGCCCTGCCTGAGGAGGGCACCGGGCGCGCTTTCCTATGCGATGGAAGGAGGTTCCCCCTGGGCAGGCGTGGGCCCAAAGGGGCCTGCCTCCTGAGTGGTCACGCCAGATGATGTCTTCTTCTTCTTAGGGGCGTTCTCGGGAGGCCTCCTGCTTCCACGATCCGGGTCTTCCACTAACGCGGCTTGAAAGGCCCGTTCCAGGGAACACACCACGTCCTTCTCTTCACATGGCACCGTGATGACTCCGCCACTTCCTGGCATCTTGAGGACGTTGTAGCCATGGTGAGTTACGACCATGAACTTGGCCAGCGCTGGGTACCCAACGATGGCGTTGTACGGCAGGTGAATGTGAGCGACGTCGAAGTCGATGAGCTCGGTACGGTAGTTGTCGCGTGCCCCGAAGGTGACAGGGAGGCGGACCTGCCCAATCGGGACCGTGGAGCCGTCGGTGATACCGGAGAAAGGCTTGGTTGGCTGAAGCTGGCTGTAGGGCACTTGGAGGTTGTTGAATGTCTCCACGGACAGGACGTTGAGCCTTGCCCCGCCATCGATGAGGGTCTTGGTAACCACCACGTTGCTGATGATTGGGGAACAAAGCATCGGGAGGACTCCGGCTGTAGCCTCACACTTGAGCTGATCTGCTGAGCTGAACGTGATGGCGCACGCCGACCACCTGTTAGGGCGCGTGGCTTCGAGCCTGGGAGGACTGCGTTCACTTTGTTGGCGAACTGCTTGAATATGCGCTGAGAGGCTAGGGCTTGGGCCCCGCCCAGGATGCAGGCGATCGCGCGCGGCTCCTGGAAGCCCCCAGCCCCCTCGTCCTGGTGGCGGTCCTCGTTTCTCGTTGGCTGCGGCGGCAGTGGTGGGAGGCCTGCATTGCCTTGCGGGTGATCCTCGCGAGGCTGATCCCTCCAATCTCCCTCGCGAGGCTGATCTCTCCAGCCTCCCTCGCGGGGCGGGTCTTGCCAGCGATCCTCGCGAGGTTGATCGCACCACCCTTGGCACGGGCCACGGTCTTCCCAGCGTCCTGCGTTCCTTCCTCCTCCTCGGCCGTAGCCCCGGTCACTGCGGTCAGGGCGACGGCCGATCCTTCCTTCTCGCATGGCTCGGAGCTCTTGACATTCGTTGGTGTTGTTGGTGTGGAGGTTGTGGTACACACAGTACCGGCTGCCCTTGGAAGGTTCGGGCTGATCTCTGCCCCGCTTGGTGTCTGGTTCTGCCGCGAGCACGGCAGCCCCCTTGCGCTGCTCATCCTTGGCCTTGGGCTTCTTTTCTTATGGGTCTGCGGCAGGCAGCTCGAGGAGGGAGAGGCGCCCTTCCTCGGCCCTGGCGCACTTGGTTGCCAGGTTGAACAGTTCCAGGGAAGTGCACAGGTCTTCATGCATCGCCAGCTCCTCCTTCATCTTGACGTCGCGCACACCGTCGGAGAAGGTCGAGATGATGGCCTCCTCAGTCACATTGGGAATCTTGAGGCGCGCATTGTTGAAGCACTAGATGTACTTCTGCAGGGTCTCCCCGGGTCTCCCCGGCGGGTGGCCAGTCGCGAGTGCCCTGGAAGTTGGCGATGAAGCGGGTGCGCATCTCGTCCCAGGAGGAGATTGTGCCTGGAGCCAGGTTCAGGAGCCAGGTCCGGGCCTCGTCCTTGAGTGCCATGGGGAACCTGTTCGCCATGACCTTCTCGTCTCCATTGGCAGCTTCGATGCCCAGCTCGTAGAGCTGGAGGAACTCCGCAGGGTCATCCGTGCCGTCGTAGCAAGGAGGCAAGTCTGGCTTGAACTTGCCGGGCCACGCGACGTTGCGTAGCTCGGCGGTGAAGGCGTGGCAGCCTGCTGTGGCCATGGGAGGCCTTGGATGACAGGGAACTTGGTCTTGCATGTCCCCACGCGCTGCAGCTGGGAGCAGCGCGCGGTCCTGATGCGCGGGAGCAGGAGCATGGTCGCGACGTGCTGGAGCAGGGAGCGCCCGGGCAGCTTCTTGCGGGCGAGGGACTTCTTGACAGCTCTGTTCTTGCTGCGCTGGCGCCTGACGGAGCGTGTTCCGCCAAGGGGCCACGCGCCTTGGAGCCATGGCGCCTTCTTGAGGAGGAGGCGGCCGGGGCGCCGCCGGAGCTTCACTGCCCGCGTGGGGCAGGGTGCGCTGCAGCGGAACGGACAACGCAGGAGAGCCCCCTGCGGCGCAGACGAGCTCGGCGACGCGGTCGAGCCATTCTTCGTAGACGTCGTCGACGGGACGGTAGCGCAGGAGCTCCTTCGCCGCGATGAGTGCAGCCCGAGCATCCATGGGCGCGCGGAGCGCGCGGGACGAAGAACCAGCTGGGGTGAGCGAGGGAGTCGTGGTGCGGCCGTCTTGCCGCACGGACGGATGCTGGGACGATGCTTGCTGCTCGTCCCCCGCCGGGCCGGTGGCGACGTTGACGGCAGGTGACGGGGAACGGCGAGGACGCCCGTCGACAGGGGCCATCTGGGCGACGCGGGAAGGGAGCGTGGCCCGGCGCTCAGCGCGGGCCCGACGAGCGTCAGACATGGGCGTGATGGTCGGAGGAGAACGGGGTGGTGGAAGACGAATCCCGGCGCACCCCTACCTGGCGCGCCAAATGTAGGATTCCAGGTTCCAGCAGACCCTTGAGGTTCGAACACTGGGGTGCGCGCGGAGATTTTGCCTCCTACCTACCTGCACCCCTCCGCCTTGCAAAGATCTAAACTAAGGAAAGAACTACACAAGAGACACAGGGTTTATACTGGTTCGGGCCACCGTTGTGGTGAAACACCCTACTCCAGTGTCTGGTGTGGTGGATTGCCTCTTGGGCTGATGATGATGAACAATACAAGGAAGAACAGCCTCGCAAGGGTCTGTTCTTGGCTGGGGCGATGAACTGCTGGGAGGAGTCCAGTCACCCTTCTCTCTCTCTCTACCTAATCTTCTCTATCCTTTGATCCCTCTCTTTTCTTCCCTCTTTGCTCTGTGGGTGGCTGGTCCTATTTATAGAGGCCCTGGTCCTCTTCCCAAATATCGAGCGGGAAGGGAGCCAACAATGGCGGGCTAATTTGAAGGGGGGCAACTAGAATCATCTATCCTGACAAAAGTAGTCTTCGCCTCCGCAAAGCTCTGGTGATGATGCCGTCTTGGGCTCCATGGTGACCTCCGTCTTGTAGTCCTCCTGGTCTTGGTCTCGTTGCACCGACATGGCAACCTTTTCCTGATGCCTCGGTACTCCGCGGCTGCGCTTACCCCCTTTGCACCAAAGAGGAAGGGAGGACACTGCGCGGGCTGGCACCCGCCTAGCACCCCCAGTCGTCATGGCTTGCGTCACGGGCACCTTGTGAGGTACCCTGCCTTGATCTCTCCGCCTCCTCGTGAGCCAGCCAGACGAGGCCGCGCCTGAGGAAGCTCCACGTCGTCCGCCCCGCGAGGCTTGGCCCCTCGCGAGGGTCTTGGGTTTGTGTTGGTGAAGATGGGCCGTGCTGGGCCCCCCTTTGAGCCACGCCGCAGGCCGCAGGCAGGCAAGTCTGGGGACCCCCGTTCCCAGAACACCGACACCTCCTCACATTTAGGGGTTGTGGCAGTGTCCCGGAGAGTTGAGCTCCGAGGTGTTGTCGTCACAATTTTATCGTTGTATTCTGGAATACCTGAGTTCGCCGACATCGAAAATCTCTTTTATGTAGTTAGTGGTGAGATAACCTCAACGCCACCCAGTAATGGCGAGGGAGTTCAGGAGTATTTCCACAACTCGTATAACGGATGCTTTTCGAAGGTTGAGGTACACGATTTCCGTAGTTTTCTTGGTTATGTGTTGATGGATGGATACAGTTGGAGCGTACGGCTTGTTAGTTGTGTGATATATATTGTGCCTCCATGTATCCCCAACACCAGATTGCATAACTAGAAAGTTTCGGGAGTTAATAGGTGGGAATTCAAGTAACTCTTAGTTATTCTTCCGATAGATATTTGGTATTTGATTGGGTGATCCTTACCATTTATTTGTTCCAGTCGTACCTTGTTGTTTCTTTCATCAATCTCTTTTAAGTGGCTTCTCACCTTAATGGTCGTGTAATGTTAACTTTCGAATTCATTCGTTCAACCTCTATTTGAATTTTTATTGTGAAGACTATATGTAGCAATTTCTATCCGTTGATTCGGCTTGTCTATTTGTCTATCATGGTTCTAACGAATCTCACCCTCCTCGGGATGGGTCCTACAACGCGTCTGAATCCGGACCGCAACGATGGGGATCAGGCGAACCCTCCACCTCCGCCACTTCCTCCGCCTCCGGAGGCATGGCAAGCAGTCATGGCAGCCACCAACGCGAAAACCCGGATGCTTTTGCAACTCTTGCAAGAGCGCAACCAAGGTCAAGGCAACCAAGGGAATCAAGCTCAAGGGCAATTCAACAATTAGCCTCAGTTTGCTACCCTCAACGAGTTCCTTGCAAATCAGCCAAAGTCTTTCAGCAATTGTGCCGAGGCCATGGACGCCGATGATTGGCTCATGGACATCAGCATGCATTTTGAATGTAGCAATGTCAGGCCTGAGGACTATGTCAAGTTTGCTTCTTTTCAGCTCAAGGACCAAGCAGCTGATTGGTATCAGTAATACAAAATTCCAGAGGGGCATGAGTGATTACCCGGGATGACTTCTACCGGGATTTTAAACCTCACCACATTCCAACAAATTTTGTCGAGGGCAAGCATGAGGAATTCCGCAATCTCAAGCAAGGAAGCATGTCCGTGTATCAATACAACATCTAGTTTCAGAAACTTGCTCGCTTCATGTCATGGTGGGTGCACGGCAGATGCCATGGGATGTATAAAGAGAGGAGGAGGCTCGAGGGCACTGGTAGGCTCTAGAGGCGAACTCGGCATGAGCGAGCATGGGACGCAAGACATACCCAGGTTCGGGGCTCTTCGGAGAGATTACACCCCTAGTCCTGCCGAGTGTGGTTTATATGTAACAACACAAAGTTGCTCCTAGAGTTATATGGATGGAGAAGGAGGTCTGGCCAAGGCTTAGGCTGCTCCCTCTCCTTGGGTTTTGCTTTGTGTGTGATCGATTGTGTGAATGAAGTGGGTTCTGCCCGTATGCAAGGGGGCTCTACTACCTCTTGAGCACTTGTGTTGGTTTTCCCTTGAAGAGGAAAGGGTGATGCAGCAAAGTAGCGTAAGTATTTCCCTCAGTTTTTGAGAACCAAGGTATCAATCCAGTAGGAGGCCGCGCACGAGTCCCTCGCACCTACACAAACAAATGAATCCTCGCAACCAACGCGATAAGGGGTTGTCAATCCCTACACGGTCACTTATGAGAGTGAGATCTGATAGATATGATAGGATAATATTTTTGGTATTTTTATGATAAAGAGAAATAAAAGATGCAAAGCAAAATAAATGGAAAAGGAAATAACTAAGTATTGGAAGATTAATATGATGGAAGATAGACCCTGGGGCCATAGGTTTCACTAGTGGCTTCTCTCAAGAGCATAAGTATTTACGGTGGGTGAACAAATTACTGGTGAGCAATTGACAGAATTGAGCATAGTTATGAGAATATCTAGGTATGATCATGTATATAGGCATCACGTCTGAGACAAGTAGACCGACTCCTGCCTGCATCTACTACTATTACTCCACACATCGACCGCTATCCAGCATGCATCTAGAGTATTAAGTTCAAGAGAACAGAGTAAAGCTTTAAGCAAGATGACATGATGTAGAGGGATAAACTCATGCAATATGATATAAACCCCATCTTATTATCCTCGATGGCAACAATACAATGTGTGCCTTGCTGCCCCTACTGTCACTGGGGAAGTACAACGCAAGATTGAACCCAAAGCTAAGCACTTCTCCCATTGCAAGAAAGATCAATCTAGTAGGCCAAACCAAACTGATAATTCGAAGAGACTTGCAAAGATAACCAATCATACATAAAAGAATTCAGAGAAGATTCAAATATTGTTCATAGATAAACTTGATCATAAACCCACAATTCATCGGTCTCAACAAACACATCGCAAAAGAAGATTACATCGAATATATCTCCACAAGAGAGGGGGAGAACCTTGTATTGAGATCCAAAAAGAGAGAAGAAGCCATCTAGCTAATAACTATGGACCCGTAGGTCTGAACTAAACTACTCATACTTCATCGGAAGGGCTATGGTGTTGATGTAGAAGCCCTCTGTGATCGATGCCCCCTCCGGCGGAGCTCCGGAAAAGGCCCCAAGATGGGATCTTGTGGATACAGAAAGTTACGCTGGTGGAATTAGGGTTTTGGCTCCGTATGTGGTAGTTTGGGGGTACGTAGGTATATATAGGAGGAAGGTGTATGTTGGTGGAGCAACAGGGGGCCCACGAGGGTGGAGGGCGCGCCTGGGGGGTAGGTGCACCCCCTACCTCCTGCCTTCCTCGTTGATTTCTTGACATAGGGTCCAAGTCCTCTGAATCATGTACGTTCCAAAAATCACGTCCCGAAGGTTTCATTCTGTTTGGACTCCGTTTCATATTCTTTTTCTATGAAACCCTAAAATAGGCAAAAACAGCAATTCTGGGCTGGGCCTCCGGTTAATAGGTTAGTCCCAAAAATAATATATAAGTGTATAATAAAGCCCAATAATGTCCAAAACAGAATATAATATAGCATGGAACAAACAAAAATTATACATACGTTGGAGACCTATCAAGCATCCCCATGCTTAATTCCTGCTCATCCTCGAGTAGGTAAATGATAAAAACAGAATTTTTGATGTGGAATGCTACTTGGCATAATTTCAATGTAATTCTTCTTAATTGTGGTATGAATATTCTGATCCGAAAGATTCAAGACAAAAGTTCAATATTGACATAGAAATAATAATACTTCAAGCATACTAACTAAGAAATTATGTCTCTTCAAAATAACATGGCCAAAGAAAGTTATCCCTACAAAATCATATAGTATGGCTATGCTCTATCTTCACCACACAAAGTATTTAAATCATACACAACCTCAATGACAAGCTAAGCAATTGTTTTATACTTTTGGTGTTCTCAAACTTTTTCAATCTTCACGCAATACATGAGCGTGAGCCATGGACATAGCACTTTAGGTGGAATAGAATGGTGGTTGTGGAGGAGAAAAAACGGGGGAAGATAGTCTCACATCAACTAGGTGTATCAACGGGCTATGGAGATGCCCATCAATAGATATCAATGTGAGTGAGTAGGGATTGCCATGCAACAGATGCACTAGAGCTATAATTATATGAAAGCTCAACAAAAGGAACTAAGTGGGTGTGCATCCAACTCACTTGCTCACGAAGACCTAGGGCATTTCGAGGAAGCCCATCATTGAAATATACAAGCCAAGTTCTATAATGAAAAATTCCCACTAGTATATGAAAGTGATAACATAGGAGACTATCTATTATGAAGATCATGGTGCTACTTTGAAGCACAAGTGTGGTAAAAGGATAGTAGCATTGTCCCTTCTCTCTTTTTCTCTCATATTTTTTATTTGGGCCTTTTCCATTTTTATGGCCTCTTTTTTTCGTTCGGAGTCTCATCCCGACTTGTGGGGGAATCATAGTCTCCATCATCCTTTCCTCACTTGGGACTCATCACACTTTTATTTACTTACAAATCAACAATTACAACTCAATACTTAGAACAAATTATGACTCTATGTGAATGCCTCCGGCGGTGTACCGGGATATGTAATGCATCAAGAATGACATGTATGAAAGAATTATGAACGGTGGCCTTGCCACAAATACAATGTCAACTACATGATCATGCAAAGCAATATGACAATGATGGAGCGTGTCATAGTAAATGGAACGGTGGAAAGTTGCATGGCAATATATCTCGAAATGGCTATGGAAATGCCATGATAGGTAGGTATGCTGGCTGTTTTGAGGAAGGTATATGGTGGGTATATGATACCGGCGAAAGGTGCGCGGTATTAGAGAGGCTAGCAATGGTGGAAGGAAGAAAAGTGCGTATGAGTCATAAAGAACTCATATACTTATTGCAAAAATCTACAAGTTATCAAAGCAAAGTATTACGTGCATGCTCCTAGGGGGATAGATTGGTAGGAAAAGACCATCGCCCGTCCCCGACCGCCACTCATAAGGAAGACAATCAATAAATAAATCATCACATAACGGTTCACCATACGTGCATACTACGGGAATCACAAACTTTAACACAAGTATTTCTCAAATTCACAACTACTCGACTAGCATGACTCTATTATTACCATCTCCATATCTCAAAACAATTATCAAGTATCAAACTTCTCATAGTATTCAACACACTCATAAGAATTTTTTTATTAATCTTGAATGCCTAACATAATTAAAGCAAATTACCATGTTGTTTTGTAGGACTCTCAAAATAATCAAAGTGAAGCATGCGAGAAAAATAGTTTCTATAAAACAAATCCACCGACGTGCTCTAAAAGATATAAGTGAAGCACTAGAGCAAAAACTATATAACTCAAAAGATATAAGTGAAGCACATAGAGTATTCTAACAATTTCCGAATCATGTGTGTCTCTCTCAAAAGGTGTGTACAGCAAGGATTATTGTGGAAAACTAACAAATAAAGACTCAAATAATTCAAGACGCTCCAAGCAAAACACATATCATGTTCTAAATAAAAATATAGCTCCATGTAAAATTACCGATGGAAGTAGACGAAAGAGGGGATGCCTTCCGGGGCATCCCCAAGCTTTGGCTTTTAAGTGTCCTTAGATTATCTTGGAGTGACATGGGCATCCCCAATATTAGGCTCTTTCCACTCCTTGTTCCATAATCCATCAAATCTTTTACCCAAAATTTGAAAACTTTATAACACAAAACTTACAGTAGAAAATCTCGTGAGCTCCGTTAGCGAAAGAAAACAAAACACCACTTCAAGGTAATGTAATGAACTCATTCTTTATTTATATGGGTGTTAAACCTACTGTATTCCAACTTCTCTATGGTTTATAAACTATTTTACTAGCCATAGATTCATGAAAATAAGCAAACAACACATGAAAAACAGAATCTGTCAAAAACAGAACAGTCTGTAGTAATCTGTAGCTAACGCAAGATCTGGAACCCCAAAAATTCTAAAATAAATTGCTGGACGTGATGAATTTATCTATTAATCATCTTGAAAAATAATTAACTAAATATCGCTTTCCAAATAAAAATGGCAGCAATTCTCGTGAGGGCTAAAGTTTGTGGTTTTTACAGCAAGATTAAAAAGACTTTCCCGAAGTCTTCCCAACGGTTTTACTTGGCACAAACACTAATTAAACACAAAAAAGACAACCAAAATAGAGGCTAGATAAATTATTTATTACTAAACAGGAGCAAAAAGCAAGGAATAAAAAATAAAATTGGGTTGCCTCCCAACAAGCGCTATTGTTTAACGCCCCTAGCTAGGCATAAAAGCAAGGATAGATCTAGGTATTGCCATCTTTGGTAGGAAATCCATAAGTGCCTCTCATAATAGATTCATAAGGTAATTTAATTTTCTTTCTAGGGAAGTGTTCCATGCCTTTCCTTAACGGAAATTGGAATCTAATATTGCCTTCCTTCATATCAATAATTGCACCAATCGTTCTAAGAAAAGGTCTACCAAGAATAATATTACATGAAGGATTTCAATCTATGTCAAGAACAATAAAATCCACGGGCACATAATTCCTATTTGCAACAAGAAGAACATCATTAATTCTTCCCATAGGTTTCTTAATAGTGAATCCGCAAGGTGCAAGTTTAAAGAGCAATCATCGAAATCACGGAAACCTAGCAAATCACACAAAGTCTTTGGAATCGTGGAAACACTAGCACCCAAATCACACAAAGCATAGCATTCATGAACTGTCATTTTAATTTTAATAGTAGGTTCCCACTCATCATAAAGTTTTCTAGGGATAGAAACTTCCAACTCAGGTTTTTCTTCATAAGATTGCATCAAAGCATCAACGATATGTTTAGTAAAAGCTTTATTTTGACTATAAGCATGAGGAGAATTTAGCACAGATTGCAACAAGGAAATACAATCTATCAAAGAACAATTATCATAATTAAATTCCTTGAAATCCAAAATAGTGGGTTCATTAATATTTAAAGTTTTGACTTCTTCAATCCCACTTTTAACAATTTTACCATCAAGGTCTAAAGACTCCAAATTCTTGGAACGCCGTCTAGGTAAAGGTGGATCATATTCAGTCCCATCATTATCAAGATTCATATTGCAAAACAAAGATTTAATAGGGGCACATCAATAACTTTTAGATCTTCATCTTTATTATCATGGAAACTAGAAGAACACGCTTTTATAAAGCAATCTTTCTTAGCACACATCCTAGCGATTCTTTATTTGCACTCATGAATGGAAATTCTCATGGCTTTGAGAGACTCATTGATATAATGCTTAGGTGGTGTAGATCTAAGTTTCAAAGAATCAACATCATGAGAAATTCGATCAACGTTCCTAGCCAACTCATCAATCTTAAGCAATTTTTCTTCAATCAAAGCATTGAAATTCTTTTGCGAAGTAATAAATTCTTTAATATTAGATTCAAAATCAGAGGGCATCTTATTATAATTTCCATAAGAATTTTTGTAGGAATTACGGCCTAGGATTAAAGTTTCCTCTATATGCGCTGTTACCAAAATTATTCCTACCAACAAAATTCACATCCATAGATTCATTATTATTCTCAATTAAAGTAGACAAAGGCATATCATTAGGATTAGAAGAAACACTTTTATTAGCCAATAATTTCATAAGTTCATCCATCTTTCCACTCAAAACATTAATTTCTTCTATCGCATGCACTTTCTTATTAGTAGATCTTTCAGAGTGCCATTGATAATAATTAACCATAATATTATCTAGGAGTTTAGTAGCTTCTCCTAAAGTGATTTCCATAAAAGTGCCTCCCGCGGCCGAATCTAAAAAAATTCTAGAAGCAAAATTCAATCCAGCATAAATTTTTTGTATAATCATCCACAAATTCAAACCATGTGTAGGGAAATTACATGTCATTAATTTCATCCTCTCCCAAACTTGTGCAACATGTTCATGATCAAGTTGCTTAAATATCATAATATCATTTCTAAGAGAGATGATCTTAGTGGGAGGAAACTACATAGAGATAAAAGCACTTATTCCACGAATCAATACTATTTTTAGGCAAAGACGAAAACCAAGCTTTAGCATGATCTCTAAGTGAGGAAATAGTTTCAATTTAACAATATCATTATCCACATCTTTCTTATTTTGAATATCACATAAATCAACGAAGCTATTCAGATGGGTAGTGGCATCTTCACTAGGAAGGCTGGCGAATTGATGTTTCATGACAAGATTCTACAAAGCAGCATTGATTTCACAAGATTCAGTATCGATAAGAGGAGCAATCGAAGTGCTAAGGAAATCATTGTTGTTGGTATTGGTGAAGTCACACAATTTAGTATTATCTTGAGCCATCGTGACAAGCATGCAATCCAACACACAAGCAAACAAGAAACGGGCAAAAATAGACAAATAGAGAAAGAGAGGGAGGATGGAGAGAGAGGGCGAATAAAACGGCAAGGGTGAAGTGGGGGAGAGGAAAACGAGAGGCAAATGGCAAATAATGTAATGCGGGAGATAAGGGTTTGTGATGGGTACTTGGTATGTCTTGACTTGCAACGGCGCCACAAGTGACTCATTGTCGGGAGTCAAATCTTGACTTGTCTTGCGCAAACCTCCCCGGTAACGGCGCCAAAAATCCTTCTTGCTACCTCTTGATCACTTGCGCTGGTTTTCCCTTGAAGAGGAAAGGGTGATGCAGCAAAGTAGCGTAAGTATTTCCCTCAGTTTTTGAGAACCAAGGTATCAATCCAGTAGGAGGCCGCGCACAAGTCCCTCGCACCTACACAAACAAATAAATACTCGCAACCAAGGCGATAAGGGGTTGTCAATCCCTACACGGTCACTTACGAGAGTGAGATCTGATAGATATGATAGGATAATATTTTTGGTATTTTTATGATAAGAGAAATAAAATATGCAAAGTAAAATAAATGGCAAAGGAAATAACTAAGTATTGGAAGATTAATATGATGGAAGATTGACCCGGGGGCCATAGGTTTCACTAGTGGCTTCTCTCAAGAGCATAAGTATTTACGGTGGGTGCACAAAATACTCTTGAGCAATTGACAGAATTTGAGCATAGTTATGAGAATACCTAGGTATGATCATGTATATAGGCATCACGTCCGAGACAAGTAGACTGACTCCTGCCTGCATCTACTACTATTACTCCACACATCGACCGCTATCCAACATGCATCTAGAGTATCAAGTTCAAGAGAACAGATTAACGCTTTAAGCAAGATGACATGATGTAGAGGGATAAACTCATGCAATATGATATAAACCCCATCTTGTTATCCTTGATGGCAACAATACAATACATGCCTTGCTGCCCCTAGTGTCACTAGGAAAGGACACCACAAGATTGAACCCAAAGCTAAGCACTTCTCCCATTGCAAGAAAGAACAATCTAGTAGGCCAAACCAAACTGATAATTCGAAGAGACTTGCAAAGATAACCAATCATACATAAAAGAATTCAGAGAAGATTCAAATATTGTTCATAGATAAACATGATCATAAACCCACAATTCATTGGTCTGAACAAACACACCGCAAAAGAAGATTACATCGAATAGATCTCCACAAGAGAGAACTTTGTATTGAGATCCAAAAAGAGACTATAAGCCATCTAGCTAATAACTATGGACCCATAGGTCTGAAGTAAACTACTCACACTTAATCGGAAGGGCTATGGTGTTGATGTAGAAGCCCTCCGAGATTGATGCCCCCTCCAGCGGAGCTCCGGAAAAGGCCCCAAGATGGGATCTCATGGATACAGAAAGTTACGGCGGTGGAATTAGGGTTTTGGCTCCGTATGTGGTAGTTTGGGGGTACTTAGGTATATATAGGAGGAAGGAGTACGTCGGTGGAGCAACAGGGGGCCCACAAGGGTGGAGGCGCGCCTGGGAGGGGGGTAGGCGCGCCCCCTGTCGGGTGGTAGGTGTGACATATGCCAACGGGTGGCTTATCATTGTGGGAGCCAGTAAGACATCGCCGGTGCCTAGAAACGGGATGAGGCGAAGACATGCATGCCGGCGAATCTTACCCAGCTTTGGGGCTCTCCGTGGAGATAACACCCCTACTGCTGCTCTGCGGGGTGTCCGCATGATCACTAGATGGACAAGTAGCTACACAATGCTCCTTGAGCTGTTCGGTGGGAGGAGGAAGAAGGGCACGGCTAGCTTGCTTCTTCTCCTTGTGTGGTGTCTAGAACTAGAAGGGGGTTGAACCCTTTACATGGGTGCCCCGGGGGGTTTATATAGGCCTAACCCCCGGGGGTACAATGGTAATCCGACTGGGCGCGGGGCCCAGCCGTCTGTGACTGCGCTCGCCGGCTTCTGGGCCGACTGCTGGGGCCCGCCGGCTGGTGGGTCCCGCCGGCTACCAACTCCTTGGCAACAGGCAGGCCCCACTGCCAAGGGTCTTGTCGATGGCTGGTTATTGTTGCCTCAACCTGATGACGAGGGCTTCGTCGAGGTAAGCGTGGCTATAGTGCCGCCGTCCGGCGGACGATTACTGTAGCCTTACCGCGTCTTGTCTCCTTAATGAAGCGTCCTCTTCGAGGGGGGAAGCGAGCCGGCTGCGGGGAGCCGGCCCTGCCTCGGGCTGACTGGGGGAGGCCTGGCAGCCTTCGGGCATCTCTCTGCCCAAAGGGGCCCACCGCCCATGGGCCGTACTGGCGGCCCATCGTGGGTGACATCAGGGTCAACATGGCAACAGTGCCGTGCCGGACGGGTCATGGCCACTCCGTACGGCGCACTGTGCCAGGCGTGCTCCGGGATTCAGGGGTGGAAGGCTTTACTGTAGCCACGCCCCGTCTCATTGCCGCTAGGTGGATGCAAACTTTGAGGGTACGGTCTCGGCCGCTCTATGGGAGCCGGCTTCTCGGAGTCGGCCTTCTCGCGGCCGGCTTCTCATAGTCGGCCCTCCCATGGCTTTCTTCATGAGGGCTAAAGTCGGGCCGCCTTCCGAAAGCCGGCCTGGGTGACAGCCAGCAAGGGGAAGGCGGCCCCATGTCTTGGATTCCTGAGAGCCGGACGGGCTCGTAATTTTTTTAGAAGGGCCAGGGGAAGCCGGCTAGGCTACCCATGGCTATTTACTCCGACAGTAGTCCCCGAAGCTGATCGAGCTTCGAGGCGGACAAAGGGACGAGAAGCTTGGTTAACTTCCTATCCTAAAGAGCCGGCTTTGCTTGTGCGCACCGACTTCAGATTGCTCCGGTTCTCGTAGGCGGGAACGCGGGCCACGTGGCGAGGAAACCCTGCCAACGCATGCGCGCAACGGGACGTCGCCGCAGGCCCGGGCCCGCCACTCGCAGGCCTCGGTCCGAGCGCGGATCTTCCGTGGCCCACATGGACCGCTCGCCTTCCCGCGGCGGTTTTATTCCACCATCATGGCACAGTAATCGCGGGATGTGGGGGAGTGGGCACAATCGATCCCCACGTTTCCCCACGCTGCGCCTCCTCGGCTCCGCCACGCGAGCCTATAAGTAGGGGGAGGAGGGGGAGCGACAGAGGTTCGCACGCTCTCTCTCGCTCCGCCCCTTCTCGTCCTGCTTTCTTCCTCTCGTTGCCGCCGCAACCTCCCGTCTCAGTGCCGCCGCGCCGCAACATCGTCTTGCTCCCATGGCGCTGTCGAGCTCGTGGGACGGCTCCAACGTCCACGAGGACCATGTTGAGTTCCTCCGCCAGACTCGGCGCCTGCCCGATGCCAACCTCGTGCAGGTCCACCTGGCGCCGGAGACGGAGATCTCGCCGGCACCGGAGGAGGGCGAGCGGGTCGTCTTCCGCTCGCACTTCCTTCGCGGCTTCGGCCTTCCGGCGAGCGGTTCCTGCGCTCCTTCCTCGAGTTCTTCAATCTTCAGCCGCATCACCTCACGCCCAACACGGTGATGTTGCTGTCGGCCTTCGTCTCTCTCTGCGAAGGTTTCTTGGGGCTGCACCCCACGCTGGAGCTCTGGGGGGAATTCTTCCAGAGCAAACTCGGCACCGTCGTCGCAGGCGTGCCCGCCCCCTGCGGGGCCTTCATCGCCATGAGGAGGGCGGGCGAGAACAACCCGTTCCCGCCCATCCCCCTGATCCAGTCGGTGAGGATCTGGCAGAAGTCATACTTCTACGTGAAGAACGTCGCCGAGCAAGGAGACCACGTCAACCTGCCGGCTTACGTAGCCGGCCCGCCGGCTGGGAGGTAGCCCTCGTGGAGTTTCCGGTCCCGGTCACTATCTCAGGCCGGGAACGCTGCCGTCTCCCGGCTTCGGGTGATGATCCAGTCGGAAGGCCTGAGCGGGGCCGACTTGGTGGCCGCCTTCGTGGAGCGCCGGATATCTCCTCTCCAAAGCTGGCCCCACATGATGTGCCAGATGAGCGGCCGCTTCGACCCAAGTCGGCTGAGCACCAGGGAGATGCCTCATGTGGAGGTATCGTACATGGTAAATTACATCTCCAATTGCAAGCTCGCTGAAGACTGGCGATACGGCAAGGCGCCGTATTCTCGCGCCAACCCTCCGCCCGTGGTAAGTTTTCCTCTCTTTCTTCTTTTTGTTGGTAGCCGGCTTTATGATGGCCGGCTTCTGATCGGTCGGTTTTTCTTAGCAGAACCCCCTTCTCCCGCCGACGACCGGTGCAGCGGGGATAGAACGCCAGTACGTCGCCGACCACACGGTGGACGACGTCAACGACCCGGATTTGGGGGCGGCCGCCATGGAAGACGCCATCGTGGGGGACGACGCCGAGCCCGGAGGCACAAGGCTCACCGCCAGCTTCGAGGACTGGCCGGATGACGCCGAAGCCGAAGTCGCCCCGCGTCGCCAGCCGGCGGCCGACCATCAGGGCGCGGGCTCGTCCACCGTGCCGGCTGGCAGCGGCGGCGCATAGAAGCGCCAGGCCGCGTCAATCCTCTTCGGCAGCCGGCCGAAGAAGTCCAAAGCCTCCACCGTGGCGACAAGGCGAGATGAGGCGGCTGCGAAGGCGGCTCGCTTCCGCAAGGCGGTGAAGCAGCCTCAGGCGGTCTCAGCGTAAGTCGTCGATTGCCTGGTCGCATGCTCTTCATCATTCTCTTCTTGTTCGAACATTCTACCTAACCATATCCCGCTCGCTGGACAGGGCGCCGCTTTCCCTTGAGCGGGATCCGGGCGGCTCCGTAGTTGGGCCGACTGGAGGGTCTTCGGGCTACCGCCGCGTGGACCCCCGCGCCGACCTCAGGGAGGCCATGGAGCGGAATGCCCGTGAGGTGCGGGAGGAGCGCGAGGCGGCGGAGAAAGCGGCCGCCCTGGCGGCGAGGGAGCAAGCCGACGCGGCAGCCAAGGCCCAGGCGGAGGCGGCGACCGCGGAAAAGGAGGCGGAGGGTTCGCACAACCAGCCTCCGAGCCGTGCCCCCTGACACCCCATTTCCCTTGGCGGAGGAAATCGTCCAAGCCCCACCGCTGATGGAGAGGGGGGAGGACCTCGTGTTCTTTGCGGGGAGAGCGCCGCCGGCAGCGCCAACCGGAGCGGGCCAAGGCGGCCAATCGTCAGCGGCGCCAGAGGAGCCGGCCGGGGGTGAGCCGGAGGACGGAGCCGGCTCCGAGGTGCAGCCGGTGACGCGTCGGCGCGCAGGGGGAGGCGCCGCTCCGCTGGAGTCGCACCGAGTTGCGGGCGCCGGCCAGTCGGCGGAGGCTCTGGAGGCGGCCAGCACCGCTACGTCTGAGTGGACTCCCAGCGGGGGGACTGGCGAGCTGAATGCGGCGGCTCAAGAGGTCCGGAGCCGGCTTCAAGCTCAGGCCGCCCTGCTACAGTAGTACACCCAGGAGTTCCTGTCGACGCGGGCCATCATCCGGGTGAGTCTTTCATTCTTGGCCGCTTTGATCTTCTTGGCCACTGGGTGTAGTCCCCGAGATTCGGGCCGACTGCTGAGCAGTCGGGTCCGATCTTTCTTGACAACTATCTTATTTTTTCTTCCTGTCTGAACTTCCAGGAATATCATAACTCCTGTGCTGCCGCCTTCAACTCTCAGGCTCAGGAGTTGGGTCGGAAGACCAACGACCTGGCCGACAGCCGAAGTAAGTGCCTGATCTTGTCTATCTCCTGTGGGGGCACGTCAGCGCACCCACTGGGTGTAGTCCCCGAGATTCGGGCCGACTGCTGAGCAGTCGGGTCGGATCTTCCTTGACTGCTTTTTCCTTATTGGTTTTTCTTTTTCTTTGTCTTCACGGCCAACGCCGATTTGAGGAAGGAGCTCGGCGAAGCGCAGGCCGCCCTTCATACCAAGGATGCGGAGTATGCTGCCTTGGTCCAGGAGCGTGATCGCCTGGCCAAGAAGCTGGCCGACCAAGAGAAGAGCCATAAGGCGGCCCTGCAGAAAGCGCAGGATAGCGAGGCCGCCCAAAATGCAGAGTTTGAGACCGAGGCGGCGAGCTGGGCTGAGACTCGGCGAGCACTAGATGAAGGCTTTGGCCGCATCGAGGACTTGATCGACGGTAAGCCGCCTTCCTCGCTCCTCTCCTGCCCCTTGCCGCCTGGTTTTTGGCTTAACTTGTGCTGCTGCTTATTTTTTTTGTGTAGACTACTTCCCTGGCTACTCCGCCTTCGCCTCCCAAAGCATCGAGGCCCATCGCGAGGCGCGCCGTCAGGCGGGGGCCAACATCGCGCCGGATGCGAACCGGACGCTTGAGGAGTAGCTCTTGGCTGTCCAAGCGCGGTTGCAGCCGGCTCATCGGATGCTTCGCCGGCTCCAACGCGGGGCGCAAGTGTTGGCACCCTCTGGCCCGGCAAGACGATCCCCCGCACCCTAAGCCGGACGGCCGACTGGCTGGAGGTCGCAGTCGGTCGCTTTGAAGCTTGGAAGGCGTCGGCGGCCCGCCTCGGAGCCGGGCGGGCATTGGAGTTCGTTTGGGCTTGGTACCCATGGCTGAGCCTGGACCAGCTGCGCACTTGGCGGATGGAGGCCGACGCGGAGCTGGAGGAGGTGAGGCCGGCTATCGCCCAGCGTGCTTCGACAATCGCCGAGTGCACCGACATCAGCGTTTTTGCACCCGAAATCGATGATGACGGTGTTGCCCAGCCGGAGGAGTGGTTCGGGCTGAACCCGGCGGTGGGCGAGGACTCGGCAGAGGAGATCGCCTCCAGCGACGAGGGCGAGGATGATGAAGTGGAGGACGACGAAGACGTCGAGCCGGCTGGTGGAAAAACCGGCCGACCTCAGGCCGATCGTGCCTCCAGCAACGAGGCGCGTGGAAGCGCGCCCTCTGCGGGAGGCGGTGACCAAGACGAGGTTCGCCAGCCGGCCGCTCCTTCAGCCGGCACAACCGTCTCCGCCAACCAGCCCGGCTCGTCGGTTGCTCCGCCAGCTTGACCTGCCGTCCTTATTCTTCCTGCTTGTTGTGTTTTGAACAATCTTTATTAAGTTTTCACAGTTCCACCCACTGGGGGTGTATCCAAACTATGTTGAATGCTGGCCTCTCGGAGGTCTTTTATGTAAATATTATTGTGTGCATGTTTGGTTTCCATTCGCGTATGCTTTTTATCCTTAGGCTTTTTCCTTTGCCGCCTTCCCTCTTTGGGGAGGCAAGTACTCAAGCTTTCTTGGATTGAAGTGAAGGAATGGAAACCGGCCGGCCGGCTACTCTGGTAGCCAGTCGGCGGTGGGAGAAAAACCGGCTTTTGTTATATTAGTCCGTTAGTCCCTAGCCGTTTTTCGTGTGGGCGCCCGTTCCTGCCTTTAACTCTTGCCAGCCGGATAGCCGGTTCTTCGAACTGCGACTTTTGGCAAGAGAAAGCTTGGGAGCCGGCACACTACTTGTCTGACTGTGGGTAGGACTTCTAATATAACTCCAGTCGGCCAGTCCCCGAGCCGACTAGTCGAACCCGGTGCCGGACGGAATAAGTAAATGAAATGACAAGGTCATAAGCATGATACTTTTCATTCATAGATAAAAGATGGCAGTCCCCGAGCCCTCCTCAGGGGGCCTATTGTCTCGTACTTAGTACAAAAGTTAGCGTGATACATACTGCATTTCAGCTGTAAAATCTTCGAAGGAAGTTGGCGTTCCACGGTCGTTCCGACTCCTTGCCGGAGTCATCTCTCTTGCGTGCCTTCGTCTTCTGTGCGTCGATCAGGTAGTAGGAGTCGTTGCCTAGAGCTCTGCTGATGACGAAGGGGCCTTCCCAAGGGGCCGAGAGCTTGTGCTGGCCGGCTGTTCGCTGGATCAGCCGGAGCACAAGATCGCCCTCTTGGAAAGATCTTGGCCTGACCTTCCGGCTGTGGTAGCGGCACAAACCCTGCTAGTAGATGGCAGACCGGCTGAGGGCTAACAGCCGGCTTTCTTCCAGCAGGTCGACGCCGTCTTCTCGTGCTTCCTTGGCCTCCGCTTCCGTGTACATGGTTACTCGAGGCGAGTCAAACTCGATGTCAGTTGGGATGACCGCCTCGGCACCATACACAAGGAAGAAAGGGGTGAAGCCGGTTGACTTGTTTGGCGTAGTGCGCAGGCTCCAAAGGACAGCCGGCAGCTCATCGAGCCAACAGCCGGTTGAACGCTCCAGTGGTACGACCAGTCGGGGATTGATGCCGGAGAGGATGAGGTCGTTGGCTCGCTCAACCTGGCCGTTTGACTGCGGGTGGGCGACGGACGCTAAGTCCAGCAGGATACCTTGGGCTGCGCAGAATCGTGCCAAGGCTCCTTTGGCAAAATTCGTGCCATTGTCGGTGATGATGCTGTGTGGCACGCCGTACCGAGCTGTTATGTCTGCGATGAATGTCACAGCAGTCGGCCCATTCAGCTTCTTGATCGGCTTTGCCTCAATCCACTTGGTGAATTTGTCCACGGCGACGAGCAAATGCGTCATGCCGCCGCGCGCCGTCTTGAATGGGCCCACCATGTCCAGTCCCCAAACGGCGAAGGGCCAAGTGAGGGGAATGGTCTTGAGTGCCGAAGCCGGCATGTGTTGCTTGGAGCTGAAGAGTTGGCACCCCTTGCAATATTTAACTAATTCTTTGGCGTCATCCAAAGCAGTCGGCCAGAAGAAACCATGGCGGATGGTTTTGGCGACAAGTGATCTTGAGGCCGCATGGTGGCCGCATTCTCCTTGGTGAATGTCTCTGAGGATTGCAATGCCCTTCTCTTGCTCGACGCACCGTTGGAGGACTCCAGTGACACTGCGCTTGGCGAGTTCTCTGTTGAAGATTGTGTATGCTCCGGCTCGACGTTGGACTTGTCTTGCCTCTGTTTCGTCAGTCGGTAGATCTTGGTTTACTAGGAAGTTGAGGATGGACTGAGCCCATGACGGAGCCGCGACTTCTCGTACTGCCAATGTGGCTACTGCCACCAGGGTGGGTGGGCTGGGTGGTGAAATGCTGGAGTCGGCCGCCGGCTGTTGCGCTGGTGCAGTCCTCGGGCCGGCTACCGCAGTCCCCGAGCTGGGTGTGGCAGTCCCCGAGCCGGTTGCCGAAGTCCCCGGGCCGGCTACGGAAGTCTCGGGGTCGCCTGCTTGGTTCTTCGAGCCGGACCCGGCCGCGTCGGGGTCAGGCGGCACGAAGATGGAATCGGACTCTGGAGACGACTTGATGGACGGCTTGAGGAGGCGTTGTAGAGCGACGCCGGTTGGTATTGCTTGCCGAGTGGAGCCTATTCGAGCCAGGGCATCAGCTGGCTCGTTGTCGGCTCGCGGTACGTGGAGGAACTCGCATCCTTCAAAGTATCCGCTGAGTTGTTGAACCAGGAAACGGTAGCTTGCCATATTTGCGTCCTTGGCGTCCCAGTCGCCGGATGATTGCTGAACCACCAAGTCCGAGTTGCCATAACATAGGATCCAGCGAATGCCGAGTTCTTTGGCAAGCCGGAGCCCGTGTATGAGTGCCTCGTACTCGGCCACG
Source organism: Triticum urartu (assembly GCF_003073215.2). Classification (NCBI taxonomy): domain Eukaryota; kingdom Viridiplantae; phylum Streptophyta; class Magnoliopsida; order Poales; family Poaceae; genus Triticum; species Triticum urartu. The sequence goes on along the minus strand of NC_053025.1, from coordinate 370,705,943 downwards.
TTGTTGGAGGCGGCAAAGTGAATCTGCAGCGTGTATCTGAGCTTGTCACCTTTGGGAGAGGTAAGGACGACGCCGGCTCCCAAGCCGGTGCGCATCTTGGACCCGTCTAAGTGCATGCGTCAATGGGTGGAGTTGGGAGCTGGCGGCAGGTACTGGGTCTCAGTCCAGTCGACGAGGAAGTCGGCCAGGGCTTGGGACTTGATGGCAGTGCGGGGCTGGTAGAAGATTGTGTAAGGGGCCAGCTCGATGGCCCATTTCGCCACCCGGCTGGATGCGTCCCGGCTGCCTATGATCTTGGCCAGCGGGGCAGTGCATACGACCGTGATGGGATGCTCTTGAAAGTAGGGCTTCAGCTTCTTGGCGGTGAAGTACACACCGTAACACATCTTCTGGTAGTGCAGGTAGTTCTGCTTTGAAGCGGACAACACCTCGCTCAAATAATACGCCGGCCTTTGGACCGGCTGGGCTCGGCCTTCTTCTGGGCGTTGGACTACGATGACGGTGCTGACCACCCGGCTGGTTGCGGCAATGTAAAGGAGCATGGGCTCTTTTTCAGTCGGCGCCGCTAGGACGGGCGGCGTGGCCAGCATGTTCTTCAGCTCGTGAAAAGCTTGGTCGGCCTGGTCGTTCCACTCTAAGTGAGTGCTCTTCTTCATGAGGCGGTAGAGGGGGAGAGCTTTCTCTCTGAGCCGGCTGATGAAGCGGTTTAGGGAGGCCAAGCATCCGGTGAACTTTTGGATGTCTCGAAGCTTGGTGGGGATTGCCATTCTCTCGATGGCCTTGATCTTCACCAGGTTGCATTCGATGCCGCGTTCGGAGACCAGGAAGCCTAAGAGCTGGCCGGCTGGCACTCTGAACACGCATTTCTCGGGGTTGAGCTTGATTTGGAACCGGCGCAGGTTCTCAAACGTTTCCTTGAGGTCTCCCAGCAAAGTGCCGCGCTTCTCCGTCTTCACCACAATGTCGTCCATGTAGACGTGAGCGTTTCTGCCGAGTTGCTTGAGGAGGCACTTCTGCATGCAACGCTGAAAAGTAGCACCGGCATTTCTCAAGCCGAATGTCATAGTCAGGTAGCAGAAGGCTCCAAATGGCGTGATGAAGGCGGTCTTCAAGCAGTCGTCCGGATCCAGCTTTATCTGGTGATATCCTGAGTAAGCATCCAAGAAACTCAACAGCTCGCATCCGGCTGTGGAGTCTATCACTTGGTCAATCCTTGGCAGGGCAAAGGGATCTTTGGGGCAGGCCTTGTTGAGGCTTGTGTAGTCTATACACATGCGCCACTTGTTGTTCTTTTTTAGCACAAGGACCAGGTTGGCGAGCAACTCTGGAAAGAAAACTTCCATAATGAAGCCGGCTGCCAGAAGCCGGGCTATCTCCTCTCCCACAATCCTGCGTTTCTCCTCTGACAGTCGGCGAAGGGGTTGTTTGACTGGCTTTGCGTCTTCTTGGACGTGTAGTTTGTGCTCGGCGAATTTCCTCGGAACACCCGGCATGTCCTTGGGGGACCATGCAAAGCTGTCCCGATTCTCACGGAGGAAATCGGCGAGCTCGCCTTCCTATTTGCTGTTCAGGCTTGCCCAGATGGCGGCAAACCTCTCTGGATGCTCGGGGTCAAGAGGTATCTTCTTCGTCTCCTTGGGCGGCTGGAAAGATCCTTGATCATCATGCTCCTTGGGATCGGGGGACACGGCCGACTGCTTGCCGGCTATGGCCATGACTCGGTCCAACATCTTCTTTTCTTCGGCAATCACAAGGGACTCGGCCAGCCGGCTGCTGGCTGCCGCGCACTCAGAGGACTCCTTGTAATCGCCGGCTACGGTGATGACGCCTTTGGTGCTTGGTATCTTCATCTTGAGGTATGCATAGTGGGGAACTGCCATGAATTTGGCCAAGGCAGGGCGGCCAAGCAATGCATGGTAAGGGCTCTCCAGGTCCACCACTTCAAACCAGATCGCTTCCCGGCGGAAATGCTCCTTGTCCCCAAAAAGTACATCAATCTTGATCTTGCCGATGGGGGCGCAGGACAGGCCGGGTACGATGCCATGGAACACTGTTCGAGTAGGCATGAGCTGCTTCGTCTTGACATTTAGCTTCTCCAGGGTGTCACGGTACAGGATGTTGATGCTGCTCCCGCCGTCTATCAGCATGCGGGAGAAGCGGGCAGCGCGTCTGTCCATTGCGAGGGTGGCTTCCAGGACCAACGCATAAGAGTCGGGAGACGGCATCACCTCTGGATGGTCGGCCCGGCTCCAGCTGATGGGTTTTTCTGACCAATGCAAGTGTCCGGCGGGGTTGGCAGCAACCACGCTGACTTCCTGGTGCTCTCGGCGTTTGCTGCGCCGGTCTTCGGGCTGGCTTGTAAAGATGATGTAGGTTGCTTGCTCGTCAGGGAATTCGTCGTGCACGGCTCCGACTGCGGGCCGAGCGGCCGGAGGCGGCGGAGCCGGAGGCGGCGGGCCAGCAGACGGAGGCGGCGCGAGCCCCTCGCCTTTGGAGATTCGGGTGAGCTAATCGCACTTCCGGGTTGTGTGGTTGGACGGCTTCGCGCCGCTGTGGAACTTGCACGGGGCGTCGAGAGTTTGCTCGTAGGAGAAGGCCGGCTGCCAAGCCGGCCGGCCGCCCTTGGGTTTCTTGGGCGCGGGCCACCCTTCGGGCGGCACGTCTTCAACTGTGGCCACCTGCCGACTGGCGGGAGGCGGCGCGGGGCCCTTGCGCTTATGGTCGTTCGGGTGTGTGCGTCGGCCGGAATCCCCAGCCGGCGTCTTGGGCGCCGGGTTGAGTACCTTTCCGGACGCGTCTACCCGGAGCTCGGTCTTCATTGAGGAGTCGGCAGTGGCATACTTGTCCGCTATGTCCAGAAGCTCGTCGAGGGTAGTCGGCTTGTCGCAGAGGAGCTTGTGCTTGAGGAGGGTGCCTTCTCGGCATCCGGCTGTGAAGTAGTCTATGGCTTGCACCTCGTGCACCCCTTCGCAAGAATTGCGGAGCTCGGCCCAACGCGTGAGGTAGTCGCGATTGGACTCGGCGGGGCCTTGTACGCACAAGGAGAGCTGTCTGGGCTTGGGAGCCCGCTTGTAGGTGCTGGTGAAGTTGCGGATGAAAGCTTCAGTGAAATCTAGCCAGCTGTTGATGCTGAGAGGCTTGAGGCTGTTGAGCCAGGTCCGCGTCGTGCCTTGCAGCATGAGGGGCACGTACTTCACGGCAATGCGCCGGTTGCCGTTGGCTATGCTAACCGCCGTGGAGTAGTCGATCAACCAATCTTCCGGTTTCACGGAGCCGTTGTACTTGGGCGTGTCTCTTGGGAGCGAGAACCCTTTGGGGAAAGGCTCGTCGCGGATGCGGGGGCCGAAACAAGGCGGGCCGACATCGTCTTCTTCTTCCAGCGCCAGGGATCGCGCTAGGCGGTCGATCCGATGGCGGGCATCATTCTCGGCGACTCCTTCGCGGCGACCTAGTCGGCCGCTGAGACTCGGGTGCGCCACTGCCGGCGGGGTGGGATATCTCTCTCCACGGGGTCAAGGCGGAGGCGGGTTGCCCTGCCATTCCATGGCTCGGGGATGGCCGTCCGCATCTCGCTCGATGGAGATTCGGGTTTGGCTTTGACTGGCAGCCGGCTCTTTCTTGCGCCGCGTGCGGGTGTTGCTCGTAGTCGGTATCCGGGACGTCGCGCCGTGATCTCGGCGCGGGGGAGGGCTTCCCGCGCGGGCGTCGGCTTCGTGCCGCCGTGCGACCGCGTCAATCAGTTGCTGGATGCGCCGGGTCATGTGGGGGAGGTCTTCGGCCTCCAAGCCGTCCAACTCGTCTACGGCCGCCTGGGCGGCACGCAAGTTCTCGAGAGGAGTGGCATAGACCGGGCGGTCGACTCCCAGCGTATCGGCGATGACGGCGCCGCATTGCCTGACAAGGCCAGCCCGGCTTGGCCCGCCCGGGGCCGGCGTGCCGAAGGCGGCGCGGTCAGCTTCGCGCTGGTAGGTCTCAGTGAGGTGTCTCATGGAAGCCAGCCTCCGGCCCTCTGCGAGGAGGGCGAGGCGGCGTGCCTCCAGTGCTTCGTCGTCGGCATTAGCCGGGAGGGGGGTGGACAAGTCGTGGGCCGCCGCGTGCGGGGCGTCGTGGGCGCTCTCGTCGGCCGGGCCGCCGTGGCCGACAACCATCACTTCGGTGGTGACAGCGTCGCAGCCGTCGGCTCGAGGAAGCGGGTCGTTGTACATCGTGACGTTGGTGGGGAAGGTGTCGTAGGAGGCTGTGTCGGAGTCGACATGCATCGGGTCGGTGGAGCCAACCGACTCCAGATCCACAGCGGGCTCGCTGGAGACATGGAGCTGGCCGAGGAGGTTGGCGAGGTGGTTGGTGCCCGCATCGGAGGCGAGCTCGTCGGAGGTGAGGGTTTCGTCGAGGAGATCGGCGAGGCTGCTCGCCGCGCAGACGTTGGTGACGCCTTGCAGCGTGTCGTGGCAAGCGCCATCGGGCGTGCTGGGCTGGCTACGCTCACGGGGGAGGAAGAGGGTTCCCGTCCAGAACAGGTCGCCGGACGACGGTGCACCTGGCCCCACGGTGGGCGCCAAATGTCGGGTGGTAGGTGCAACATATGCCAACGGGTGGCTTATCATTGTGGGAGCCAGTAAGACATCACCGGTGCCTGGAAATGCGATGAGGCGAAGACATGCACGCCGGCGAATCTTACCCAGCTTCGGGGCTCTCCGTCGAGATAACACCCCTACTGCTGCTCTGCGGTGTCTCCGCATGATCACTAGATGGACAAGTAGCTACACAATGCTCCTTGAGCTGTTCGGTGGGAGGAGGAAGAAGGCCACGGCTAGCTTGCTTCTTCTCCTTGTGTGGTGTCTAGAACTAGCAGGGGGTCGAACCCTTTACATGGGTGCCCCGGGGGGTTTATATAGGCCTACCCCCCGGGGGTACAATGGTAATCCGACTGGGCGCGGGCCCCAGCCGTCTGTGACTGCGCTCGCCGGCTTCTGGGCCGACTGCTGGGGCCTGCCGGCTGGTGGGTCCCGCCGGCTACCAACTCCTTGGCAACAGGCAGGCCCCACTGCCAAGGGTCTTGTCGATGGCAGGTTACTGTTGCCTCAACCTGATGACGAGGGCTTCGTCGAGGTAAGCGTGGCTACAGTGCCGCCGTCCGGCGGACGATTACTGTAGCCTTACCGCATCTTGTCTCCTTAATGGAGCGTCCTCTTCGAGGGGGGAAGCGAGCCAGCTGCGGGGAGCCGACCCTGCCTCGGGCTGACTGGGGGAGGCCTGGCAGCCTTCGGGCGTCTCTCTGCCCAAAGGGGCCCACCGCCCATGGGCCATACTAGCGGCCCGTCGTGGGTGACATCAGGGTCAACATGGCAACAGTGTCGCGCCAGACGGGTCATGGCCACTCCGTACGGCGCACTGTGCCAGGCGTGCTCCGGGATTCGGGGGTGGCAGGCTTTACTGTAGCCACGCCCCGTCTCATCGCCGCTAGGTGGATGCAAACTTTGAGGGTACGGTCTCGGCCGCTCTATGGGAGCCGGCTTCTCGGAGTCGGCCTTCTCGCGGCCGGCTTCTCGTAGTCGGTCCTCCCATGGCTTTCTTCATGAGGGCTAAAGACGGGCCGCCTTCCGAAAGCCGGCCTGGGTGACAGCCAGCAAGGGGAAGGCGGCCCCATGTCTTGGATTCCTAAGAGCCGGACGGGCTCGTAATTTTTTTACAAGGGCCAGGGGAAGCCGGCTAGGCTACCCATGGCTATTTACTCCGACACCCCCTACCTCGTGCCTTCCTTGTTGATTGCTTGACGTAGGGTCCAAGTCCTCTGGATCATGTTCGTTTCGAAAATCACGTTCCCGAAGGTTTCATTCCGTTTGGACTCCGTTTGATATTCTTTTTCTACGTAACCCTAAAATAGGCAAAAAAAACAGCAATTCTGGGCTGGGCCTCTGGTTAATAGGTTAGTCCAAAAATTAATATAAAAGTGTATAATAAAGCCAAATAATGTCCAAAACAGAATATAATATAGCATGGAACAATAAAAAAATTATAGATACATTGGAGACGTGTCAGGCTCCTAGGGGTTTTATAGGTCAACCCCCCAGGGGTACAAGGGTAATATTACAAGGTCGTAGGGCCGGGTTGTCAGTGTCCAGGAACCCGGTGCTAGGACCTACCAGGTACCAGGGCTTGCCGGGTTCTCCGGGCATGGGCACCATGCGCCTAGGGGCACTGTGTGTTGTCTTGTCGATCGTCAGGGCATGGCCGAGTTGAGTCGGCTACAGTGGCGCTCTGTCAGGTCGCCGCTTGTGGGCATCATTGGTCACGCCGGGACACTGTTGCCACGCCCGGCCTAGCTAGTGGGTAGGCGTAGGGCACTGTAGCCACGCCGACCCTAGTCTGCGGATAGGTGGAGGGCACTGTTTCCTCGTCCGGCTAACCAGAGGCATGGGCGGGGTACTGCGGTGTTGATCATTAGCTGGCGAAGATTCGTCCCATCGTACGGCTAGGATGGGACGGCCGCTGACCCTTGGCCGGGTTTGGAGAACACGCCAAGGGTGGTGTTGGCTTGCTGGAGAAGTCTTGAGCTTGGTTGTTAGGGCCAAGCCGAGGAGCCTAGCCCGGTCGACCTACTTGGCTGAATCGAGCGACCTGGCCGAGTCGAGCAACTCGGCCAAGGTCGGGCCGGATGGAGGGGCGATGCTTGCCCCATTTTTTTTGAAAAGGAAACGGGTTCCATTGCCTGCCTGGGGTTCATCCCCCCGACAGTAGTCCCCAAAGCTGTGAAGGTCCGCCGTCTTCAGGTGGTGGGCCTTCGCAGTTTCCCCCTTGTGCAGAGGCAAACTTGGTGACCACCGGGTCCGGAAACACCCACTATGTGCCGGCTTCCGGAAGCCGGATCGCGGCGTCTTGGTCGTGGCGGGAAACCGAGGAGCTCGACGAATCTTGGGCAATCCTTTGGGCTTCATGCGGCCGCCACGTGGCGCCTGGGAGCCGGAAGGGCCTGACAGGCCACACACGCGATAGGATGGGGCGACGCTCTGGGGCCAGCCGCTGCACGCCCTCGGCCCACGCACACGGATTTATTGCGGCGTCCGCAGGTCAGTTGCTCTTCTCCAGGCAGTTATTGCATGCATACGTGCGCACTTAATGCAGGGAAGTGGGAGGGGCGAGCGCAGATGATCCCACTTCCCCATGTTTCGAATCGTGGCTATAAATTGGGGGCAAGGGGGCGGTGGAGATCACTCACGCTCGCGCACCCCTGCCTCTTCGTCCTCCCTCTGCTTCCGACAGTCGCCGCCAGCTGAGACGCCCGCCGTTCTGAGCAGAGCTTTCCTGCCATCTTCCTTTCCCCTTTCTTCTTCCTCTTCGCGCGCGGGATGATGGCTCTACCGTCAGGGTCGTAGATGGGCTCGACCATCACCCTCGACGACATCGCCGACCTCCACGACACCAGGCGCCTGCCGAGGGCGGAGGAGGTCGAGGCTCGCCTCCCGCAAGGCGAGCGGGAGCCGCGGCCCAGAGGCTCGGAGCAGGTGGTCTTCCTGCCGCACTTCAAGCGTGGGTTCGGGCTACTTGCGAGCGGCTTCTTCCACGAGTTTCTGGAGTTCTTCGGGCTCCATCCTCATCACATTGGCGCCGTGCGATCGTGTAGCTGTCCGGCATCGTCACCCTTTGTGAGGGGTACCTAAGGATCGAGCCTTCGATCGACCTATGGGTGGGCTTCTTCTCTCTAAAGCAGCATGGGCCGAAGGCCGGGGAGATGTCCAAGTGCGGGGCAGCCGTCATCACCAAGCGATCGAGCGCCGACTGCCCGAAGATGCCGCTGGAGGATTCCGTCAAGAAATGGCAGAATTCCTTCTTCTACGTCCGCAGCGTCGGCGAGGACCGCATCAACCTTCCGCCGTTCATCAACTCGTCACCGTGGGGAAAGTTGAACTGGCTGCACTACCCCAAGCACCCGTCGCAGGAGGTGCTCAACCTGTGCGAGCGGGTGTTGGTGATGAAGGAGCAGGAGGGGCTCATCGGCACCGACCTCATCACCGCCTTCATCGTCCGGCCGGTGCTGCCGCTGCGGCGGCGCAGCCCCCTCATCGGCCAGATGGCCGGACTCCAAGATCCCAACCACATGGCGAATACGTGGTTGGCGGCAGACCAAATCGCGCGTCGGGTTAATGATATCTCCAAGGCCAACTTGGGGGTCGCCTGGGCGTTCGGGAAGGCCCCAAATAGCCGTGCGAACCTGGCACCATTGGTGAGTCCCTGGTCTCCATACTTCGCTGCTCCTTATCTTCTTGTTCGTCCTGACGCAATGCGAGAGGTGCTTATGAATGCCATCCGACACCCTTATGATGGGGTGCGGGCGCAGGTGGTGCGGGACGCCTCGGAGGAGCCCGAGGCCCAAGACAGAGGGGAGGCGGCGGCCGCCGATACGGGCGCAGGGCGCCGAGCTGGTGAGCCTTGTTTATATTCCTTGAGTTGCCAGTCGTGGGACAGCTTCGGAAACATTGATGCTAGGTGTTGACGCAACGGCGCTGGGTGGAGGAGGTGGCGGCGCGGCCGGATCCAGGTCGTCTCGAGGGGGGCGGGGACGGCGCGACACCCGCCCGGGAAGGATATCGACCCGCTGCAGGCCCCATCCGTGAAGCGAGCGGTGGACCCAGCCGGAGGCACGAAGCCGCCCGCCAAGAGAAGGTGCGGCGCTCTGCAGGAAAGGGCGGCGAGGCCCGAAGTTCCGGTGGTGCCGGGGTAAGTGAGTTCTTGTGCCCGAGCCGAGTTGCCGAGTGCCCCTGCTTGACCCGACGTAATCAATTTTGTCTTGTGCTTTAGGTCCCTGATTTCGCTGGTGCTGGCAGTGGCGGATGCCGCGTCCGTCGAGGGCACCGCGTTCCGGAGGAGCCGATCCGGTGCCGCTGGCCGGGACGAGGATAGGGACGAGGACGAGGCACTGGAGGATCCGGACCTCGGCCTGGACCCGGCCGACACCGAGGGCCTGGCCTGGCGGGATCGGAACTAGGCCGAGGCGGAGCTGGCGGCGGCATCGACCCAGGCCTGGGTCAAAGCCACTACGGCGTGGGCACAAGCCGGCGAGGGGTCGACGTGGCCGAGATGCCAGCGGGGGCGGTGGCAGCGACGACGGTGTTCGTGCTGGCGTTGGCAAGGGAGCACGGCTAAGGCGTCCATGCGGACGCGATGGACCTCGACCGGGAGGTCGTGGTTGTCGAGGATGGCACCCCACCGCGGACGGACATGGTCGAGCGGGAGGGGGCCGATGGAGTTGGTGGCGATGCCGTCTTGGAGGAGGAGGCGCGGGTGGCACCGGAGGGGGCACCCCGGGCATCGGCAGACAAGGCGCCGCTGGTGGTGGACCTTCAAACCGCTCCTCCCACCGAGCCGACATCAGTGCCGGGGAGGGCGCTAGAGAAGGCGCCAGCTTTAGGGGGCGGCCAGCGGAAGGCATGCCCTGGCGATCAGGGCCGGAGGACGCTGGGCTGCCGAGCCGTGGGCGTTGCGGAGCAGGACTAGCGAGGTCCCTTTCGGAACTGTGACCCAGGAGGAGGCGGCAATGGCCGCCGTAAACCATCGCCTGCGAGGGCGAACGGACTGGATCCAGGTCTTCGCCCAGGCCGAGGTTGAGGCGACGCAGGATCTGGAGTGCGCCGTCTTCGTAAGTTTCCGGCCGCGCTCTGTTTTTTCTTTTTCCATTGTTTTCCTCTTCGTGGGGGTGTGTCAGTGCACCCACTGGGTGTAGCCCCCGAGATCTGGGCCAGCTGCGTGGCAGTTAGGCCAAATCTTGTCTTGCCGGCTTGTGCTGACTGTTTCTTCTTGTAGCAAGTTGACTCTTACCGGGTCAATGTCTTCAATCGGCTCCTTGAGATGCATCGGCGTCTCAAGGATGGGCTCGCCGTCATGGAGGAGGAGCTTCGCATCGCGACAGGTATTTCCTATTCACGCTCTTTTTAGTGGGGGCGCGCTAGCACACCCACTGGGTGTAGCCCCCGAGATTCAGGCCAACTGCATGGCAGTTGGGTCGAATCTTAAAATAGTACTTTGTCGCTGAGTTTTTTTCTACAGCCGAGGTGCTATCTTGGAGGACCAGGCTGATTCGGGCCGGTTTTCGCTATGACCGGCTTGTCGCGGACGTGGACCGGCTTGGGGCCGAGGTGGAGGTGGCGAGGGTGGAGGCAACGGGGGTCCGTCAGGCGCTTGACAAGGCCAGTCGGCTGCGGGAGCATCTGGCGGGCGACAAGAGCCAACTCGAGGCCGAGGTGGAGATGCTCAAGGCGGAGGCCGCCAAGGTCCTGGACGCGCAGTAGGCCCTTGCCGAGGCGGACCAGCAACGTGGCAAGCTGGTCGACGAAAAGGGGCAGCTCCAGGCCGAGGTGGAGCGCTTGAAAGCGCTGGTGGCGACGGCGGAGGAGACCCGGCAGGGGGAGACCCTACTCTAGGAGGAGGCCGTGAAGGCGGCCGAGGACAAGGACGCCGAGCTGAAGGCGGCCCTTGCCAAGGTCGGCAACCTGGAGAAGGCGCTGGAGGAGTGCGACCGCACCATCGCTCGGCAGCGGCGCGGTACGTTGCTCGAAGCACAGCACCTGGAAGAGTCCTTCTCGAGTAAGTGCTTTTCTTTGGTTTTGTTGTTGCTGCCGGGTTGGGACTCCGGCCTCTCTTCCTTAGTAGTTTTCTTCTGACTTGCTTTTCTTCTTGTTAGGGACCTTCCCGGAGACGCTCCCACTGGCGGAGTAGGCCGTCCGCTTTCAGCGAGACCCGCAGGGAGTCGTGGGCTCCGGGACCGACCCGAATGTGGCCTGGACCTTCCCGGAGATTGTGACCGCCACCCAGACCTGCCTGCGGGTCCTGAGCGACCAGATGGGGCAGCTATCTCAGGCTGGCGCGGCGATGACGGCGTACCTCTGGCCAGGTTCCATTGCGTTGGGCTGCTTCACACGGCTGGCGAGGTGGTTGGAGGCGGGCCCGTACCGTCTTCACGAGTGGCGGGTCTCTGCTGCTCGCGCCGGCACTGAGATGGCGCTTCGATTTGTGTTGTCGTGGCATCCGGACTTGGCGCTGGATGCATTGATGGGCCAGCGAGCCGGCTCGGAGAGCCAGCTGCAGGCGGAGGCTAGCCGGATCATCGCCCGGGCTAGCTATATCACCGGATTCTCCTTCCACGATGAGTTCCCACCGGAGCGAGTGGAGGATGGCGGCGTTGTTCCCACTGAGGAATCCGTCGAGCGGGTGGAGGATGGCGGCGTTGTGCCCACTGACGGATTCCCTTGGGCTTAAAGTGGTGCGGCCGAGTCGAGCGATCCGGCGCCATGCAGAAACTTCGTGGATGCCTTCACTTTCGCTTTTCGTTTTTAGGGCCATTTTCTTGTAACTCTCCCTCTTTGGGCCTCCCCCCCCCCCGTGAGTCTGACGGCCAAGGCTTTGGTCCGTGACAAGGGGTTCGGCTTTTGAAAGGAGTGTTCAATAATTAGTCTTTCAAAACGTTCAGTGCGAGCGAAACACCCACTTGGCCGGCTGGCGGCCATCCGGCGGGCCGGGTTGGCGGGCAGTGATACGTCTCCGTCATATATACGTTTCCAAACACTTTTGCCCTTGATTTGGACTCTAACTTGCATAATTTGAATGGAACTAACTCGGACTAATGCTTTTTTCAGCAGAATTGCCATGGTGTTATTTTTGTGCAGAAATAGAAGTTCTCGGAATGACCTGAAAATCAACGGAGAATTATTTTTGAATATATATAAATACTGGAAGGAAGAATCACGTCAGGGGTGCCTCCACCTGTCCAGGAGGGTGAGGGCGCGCCCTACCCCCCTGTGCACGCCCCCTGCCTCGTGGGCCCCCTGACGCTCCATCGACCTCAAACCTGACTCCATATATTCACTTTCCGGGAGAAGGATTCATCGTGTTTTATGATATGGAGCCGCCACCAAGCCCTAAACTCTCTCGGGAGGGCTGATCTGGAGTCCATTCGGTGCTTCGGACAAGGGAATCTGTCGCCATCGTCATCATCAACCATCCTCTATCACTAATTTCATGATGCTCACCGCCGTGCGTTAGTAATTCTATCGTAGGCTTGCTGGACGGTGATGGGTTGGATGAGATTTATCATGTCATCGAGTTAGTTTTGTTAGGGTTTGATCCCTAGGATCCACTATGTTCTGAGATTGATGTTGCTATGACTTTGCTATGCTTAATGCTTGTCACTAGGGCCCAAGTGCCATGATTTCAGATATGAACCTATTATGTTTTCATCAATATATGAGAGTTCTTGATCCTATCTTGCAAGTTTATAGTCACCTACTATGTGTTATGATCCGGCAACCCCGAAGTTACAATAATCGGGACCACTCCCGGTGATGACCGTAGTTTGAGGAGTTCATGTATTCACTATGTGTTAATGCTTTGGTCCGGTACACTATTAAAAGGAGGCCTTAATATCCCTTAGTTTCCAGTAGGCCCCCGCTGCCATGGGAGGGTAGGAGAAAATATGTCATGCAAGTTCTTTTCCATAAGCATGTATGACTATATTCGGAATACATGCCTACATTACATTGATGAACTGGAGCTAGTTCTGTGTCACGCTAGGCTATGACTGTTACATGATGAACCGCATCCGGCATAATTCTCTATCACCGATCCATTTCCTACGATCTTTCCATATATTGTTCTTCACTTATTTACTTTTCTGTTGCTATTGCTATCATCACTACAAAACACCAAAAATATTACTTTTGCTACTGTTACCTTTTACCACCGTTACCACTACTATTATATAACTTTGCTACTAAATACCTTGCTGCAGATATTAAGTTTCCAGGTGTGGTTGAATTGACAACTCAACTGCTAATACTTGAGATTATTCTTTGGCTCCCCTTGTGTCGAATCAATAAATTTGGGTTGAATACTCTACCATCGAAAACTGTTGCGATCCCCCATACTTGTGGGTTATCAAGACTATTTTCTGGTGCCATTGCCGGGGAGCATAGCTCTATTCTTTGAGTCAGTTGGGATTTATATCTACTTATCATTATGAAGAACTTGAAAGATCAAAGAACCAAGATTTATACCTCAACTACGAGGGGAGGTAAGGAAATGCCATCTAGCTCTGCACTTGATTCACCTTCTGTTTTGAGTAAGCTTGCGACACCTAAACCTGCTTCTGCTATTAATTCTGATATGTCGCGTGTTATTGATGATGCCACTTCTGTTATGCATGATACTTATGATGAAACTACTTCTATGCCTGATACTACTCTGCCACTTGGTGAATGTCTTGATGAACAACTTTCTATGGCTAGAGAGAATGAAATTATTGAAACTGATAATATTGATGAAAGTGATGATAAAGATTCTCCCGCTAGATATGAATTACATGTTGTGCCTGAGGGCTGTGTTATGGATGAAGAAACTGCTAGATATTTTCTTGCTTGCAATGATAGGAGTGATCTTAAGAAATTATTAGCTAAGCTGAAACAAAAACTCTGAATGCTAGAATGAAATATGATCCTGCTTATGCTACTTCACATATCTTTGTTACTGATAAGGATTATGAATTCTCTGTCGACCCTGATATAATTACTTTGGTTGAATCTGATCCTTTCTATGGCTATGAATCTGAAACTGGTGTGGCACATCTTACTAAATTAAATGATATAGCTACCCTGTTTACTAATGATGAGAAAACTCACTACTATTACATCCTTAAATTATTTCAGTTCTCATTAAAGGGTGATGCTAAGATATGGTTTAATTCTCTTGATCTTGGTTGTGTGTGTAGTCCTCAGGATATGATTTATTACTTCTCTGCTAAATATTTCCCTGCTCATAAGAAACAAGCTGCTTTAAGGGAAATATATAATTTTGTGCAAATTGAAGAAGAGAGTCTCCCACAAGCTTGGGGGAGGCTTCTCCAATTACTTAATGCTTTGCCTGATCATCCTCTTAAGAAAAATGAAATACTTGATATCTTCTATAATGGCCTAACTGATGCTTCCAGAGACCACCTAGATAGTTGTGCTATTTGTGTTTTCAGGGAAAGAACACCAGATGAAGCTGAAATTCTATTGAATAATATGTTGACTAATGAAAATAATTGGACCCTTCCTGATCCAATTCCTGAACCAACTCCTAAGCCAACTCCGAAGAAAAGGGGTGTTCTATTTCTCAGTCCTGAAGATATGCAAGAGGCAAAGAAATCTATGAAAGAAAAAGGTATTAAAGCTGAAGATGTTGAAAGAAAAAGGTATGAAAGAATTTACCTCCTATTAAGGAAATACAAGGTCTTAATTTGCCGCCTATTGAAGAAATACATGGTCTTGATAACCCGACACATGTAGTAAAGGAAAAGTCTCTCTATAGATATGATAAAGCTGAAATCCCTCCTTCTAAGTTTGCTAGCCAATGCATAGATGAGTTTGATAACTTTATGGTTAAGCAAGAAGATTTTAATGCTTATGTTGGTAGACAATTGAAACGTAATGCTTATATGATTGAACACTTGAGTGATTATATGGCTAATGTTAAAGGTGAACTAAAACTTATTAGTAAACATGCTTCTATGTTATCACTCAAGTAGAACAAGTACTTAAAGCTCATAATGATTTACTCAATGAATTGAATAGTAAGAAAAATGATAATGCTATTAGAGTTATGACTAGAGGTGGTAAAATGACTTAGGAACCCTTGTATCCTAAGGGCCATCCTAAGAGAATTGAGCAAGATTCTCAAAGAAATAATATTGATGTACCTATTCCTTCTAAAAGGAAGAGAAAGAGAAATGATTGGACTTTGCATGCTTCTAGTGAACCTGTTATTGACACACATGAGAATCCCAATGATATTTCTATTTCTGATGCTGAAACACAATCTGGTAATGAGCATGAACCTAGTGATAATGTTAATGATGATGTTCATGTTGATGCTCAACCTAGTAATGACAATGGAGTAGAAACTTAACCTGCTGTTGATCTTGATAACCCACAATCAAAGAATCAATGTTATGATAGGAGAGACTTTGTTGCTAGGAAGCACGGTAAGGAAAGAGAACCATGGGTTCAGAAACCCAGGCCTTTTCCTCCTAAACCGTCCAAGAAAAAGGATGCTGAGGATTTTGAGCGCTTTGCTGAAATGATTAGACATATCTTCTTGCATATGCGTTTGACTGATATGCTTAAAATGAATCCTTATGCTAAGTACATGAAAGATATTGTTACTAATAAAAGAAAGATACCGGAAGCTGAAATTTCCACCATGCTTGCTAATTATACTTTTAAGGGTGGAATACCTAAGAAACTTGGAGATCCAGGAGTACCAACTATACCATGCTCCATTAAAAGAAACTATGTTAAAACTACTTTATGTTATCTTGGAGCTGGTGTTAGTGTTATGCCTCTCTCTTTATATCGTAGACTTGATTTGAATAAGTTGACATCTACTAAAATATATTTGCAAATGGTTGATAAATCAACTGCTATACTTGTCGGTATTTGTGAGGATGTGCCTGTTGTGGTTGCAAACGTTACTATTTTAACAGCCTTTGTTATTCTTGATATTCCCGAGGACGATAGTATGTCTATTATTCTTGGAAGACCCTTTTTGAATACTACAGGGGCTGTTATTGATATCACCAAAGGCAATGTCACTTTTCATGTTAATGGAAATGAGCATACGGTACACTTTCCGAGGAAACAACCTCAAGTTCATAGTATAAACTCTACTGGAAAAATTCCCTCGATTATTTTTGGAGGTTTTGAATTTCCTCTTCCTATTGTCAAGAAGAAATATGATATTCTTATTGTTGGGGATGTGCATATCCTCGTTGAGGTAACCTAGTGTTATTCGAAAATTCTCTGGTTCCATGTTATTCGGAATGAGTTTGTTAACAAGACCTGATCAACCTTGTTAGTGGATTCCTTTTGACGAGCATGAGATGGATGAATTTAGAAAACACAACTCTTTGTACCCTCTTTTTACCTTCTGTTATTTAGTTGAAATAAAGAAAAATAGTATATTCTGTCTGTTTTGTGAATTATCCATGCAATAAAAAATACCCCGAAAATAAAACTTCTCCATATGCCCTGAAAATTAAATATGATTTTTTCTAGCATATTTTAGAATATCTGGCACTAAGTACACAGCAGGGGGCGCAAGCACCTGGCCACGAGGGTGGAGGGCGCCCCCCCTACCTCATGGGTCCATGGTGGCTCCCCTCCACTTATTCCAGCTACCACACACTCCTTCTTCCTCCCACAAACATCACTAACCATCTCAAACCCGAGTTCAAGCTCATTTTGCTGCCATTTTCGATCTCCTTGCTCAAAGCTCCATTCAAAAAACTGCTTTGGGGTTGTTCCTTGGTATGTAACTCCTCCAAACAATTAGTTTTTGTTCTAGTGCTTTATTCATTGCATATTTTTGCTGCTTAGGTGACCTTCTTCTTGAGCTTGCATGTCAAATTTATATGGTCAAAAGTAGTTTTGATGCATGATATTGCCTCTAGGCACTTGTAGGAGTAGTTGCTATCAATTTTGTTGAGTTTGGTTCACTTTTATTTTGAAGTTACTAAAAAATTAAGAAATATTCAGAAAAAGATGAAGAGGTTTTTGAGGGGCTCATCGAGCTGAAGCTCGAAGGATAAGCAAAGTGAGGAAGATAAGAGGCCCAAATATAATCTTCCTCGCACCGCGGAGGTTCGGCCATGTGAATGGCCTTGTGATGATTTCTTGAGAGCAGCCGGGATTTATGATGATTTCTATGAATTGGCTGAGAATGCAGGCCTCAACGCCTTCCTCCACGACCAACGCGAAGCGTATATCTTACTCACTAATATCTTTGTGCAAAAATTTCATTTCCATGCTAGGAGCTCACCACCTATGGTGGAATTTTATTTATATGATGAGCAGAAGGAGATGTCACTTCGTGATTTTTGTCGGGTTTGTTTGATCCCTTTCGAGGGCAGCGTAGAGGAACCACATCGTGACGATGTGGATGGGTTTATTGATACCATTGTTGTAGGGGAAACGAGGAAAGTTTCCGATGCACGAATTACTAGCATACACTTTCCTGTTCTACGTTACTTTGCTATAATTGCTAGTAGATGCTTAATTGGGTGCGGAAACTATGGAAACCTGAGTGCCCCTGATATTGTTATTTTGTGCCGTGCCTTATTTCGTGATGACACATTCAGTATGGGCGCTATTGTTGCAAAGCGGTAAAATCTTAACCGTACTAAGGGCCCCGTCCTTGGAGGAATCTTTGCCTCGCGCCTCGCTACACACTTTAACATACCTATTAGGCATTATGAGAAGGAAGAGAAATTGCTGCCTCCTGTTTATCTAGATTATAAGAGTATGGTGGCACATGATTTTATTGTTAAGAATAGGTAAATGGCGCTTAAGTACAAATTAATATTTGGTAAAAATCATCCTGAGACTATTACCTTGCCTGCTCCTTCCTTGTTTGATTTATCTGCAGGCAAGTACCTTGTTCCTTTGGAGGCCATTCACGCCTACCGGAACCCTACATCAGCTACAGAGCCAGAGCCGGAACCACAATTTGATCCTCCACGACAGACTGATTACCAGTGGGATCCGGAGGTGATTGCCAAGCAGTGGAAATCCAAGGCTTCTTCATAGTACGACCCCAACTATTACTTTGGATATCCGCCAGGCGAGCCATGGCCGTGGACCAACTCAGGCCAAAAGCCTAAGCTTGGGGGAGTACGTATTTCTCACCGACATTACATTTATTTTCACACACTCATTGCTAGTTATCGGTGCTCATACTTTTTCATTGTATCATCCATGCTAGTTTATTTTCCTTTTTATACTTTCTTCTTGTGTGTTTGATAAACCTTAAGAAAAACAAAAAAAATAGTTGTAGCTTTTAATTAGTTTATTTTCCATGCTTGTAGGAGTAATTAAAAAGGAAACTCAAAAAGATTTCTCATTCTTCTTTTGCTTGTTGGGAGCTTTCCCGTGTAAATAGTTTTATTTCTTTTCTTGTTCTTTGGGGGGTCGAGAGGAGAAGACCATAATGAAAATGTTAAAGTGGCTCTCATATGCATTATTGTTGATCTAACAAAGAGCCCATATTACCTTGTCTTCTCTCTTGAATTGAATGCTTCCAGATTCCGGCTTAGTCCAATGCACGTGCACTATTATTATTATCCACACTATTCGGTCGTGCAAGTGAAAGGCAATAATGGTGATTATATGATGAACTTATTGAGATGAGAAAAGCTGGTATGAACTAGACCTCTCTTGTTTTTGTAAATATGATTAGTTCATCGTTCCTGATTCAGCCTATTATGAATAAACATGTTTGCAATGACAATTAGAGATTATAGTTGCTTATGCCATGCTTAATTAGCTAGGAGCTTATAATGGTTTACCTTGCGTGCCAACATGCTATTAAAATGGTTGTGATGTGGTATGATAGGGTGATATCCTCTTTTGAACGATTCGAGTGGATTGACTTGGCACATGTTCACGCATATAGTTGAAACAAAATCAGCATAGCCTCTATGATATTTATGTTCATGGTGCATTATATCCTACTCATGCTTGCATTCGGTGTTGATTAATTTTAATGCATGTTCATGACTGTTGTCGCTCTCTAGCTGGTTGCTTCCTAGTCTTTTGCTAGCCTTCACCTGTACTAAGTGGGAATACTGCTTGTGCATCCAATTCCATAAACCCCAAAGTTATTCCATACGAGTCCACCATACCTACCTATATAAGGTATCTACCAACCGTTTCAAGTAAATTTGTATGTGCCAAACTCTAAACCTTCAAATAAACATTCTGTTTTGTATGCTCGAATAGCTCATGTATCAACTAGGGTTGTCCGTATCTTCCATGTTAGGCGGGTTATTCTCAAGAGGAGTGGATGCAACACCCACAATGCGGCTATATCTCCCACGTGTCAGGGCACGACTTAGAGGCATAGCCGCATGGTAGGCATGTCGCAAGAGGGGTAATCTTTACACATCCCATGTACTGAATAAGAAACGGATAAAGAGTTGGCTTACAATCTCCACTTCACACAATACATAAATATAACATACATCATCCACAATACAATCAAGGTCCGACTACGGAACCAAAATAAAGAAAGACAATCCCAAATGCTAGATCCCTAATCGTCCCAACTGGGCTCCACTACTGATCAACCGGAAAAGACGCAAAACAACAATCAAGATCTTCATCGAGCTCCCACGTGAGCTGGGTTGCGTCACCTGCACTGGTATCATCGGCACCTGCAACTGTTTGGAAGTATTTGTGAGTCACGAGGACTCAGCAATCTCACACACGCGCGATCAAGACTATTTAAGCTTAAGGTACGAAAGGGGTAGTGAGGTGGAGCTGCAGCAAGCACTAGCTTATATGGTGGCTACCACACGCAAATAAGAGCGAGAAGAGAATCCATGCACGGTCGTGAACTAGAAGTGATCAAGAAGTGATCCTGAAACTACTTACATTCAAGCATAACACAAGAACCGTGTTCACTTCCCGGACTCCGCCGAGAAGAGACCATCACGGCTACACACGCAGTTGATGCATTTTAATTAAATTAAGTGTCAAGTTCTCTACAACCGGATATTAACAAATACCCATCTACCCACAACCGCGGGCACGGCTTTCGAAAGTTCAAAACCCTGCAGGGGTGTCCCAACTTAGACCGTCACAAGCTCTCATGGTCAACGAAGGATATTCCTTCTCCCGAGAAGACCCGATCAGTCTCGAAATCCCGGTTACAAGACATTTCGACAATGGTAAAAAAAGACCAGCAAGACCGCCCGATGTGCCGACATCTTGATAGGAGCTGCACATATCTCGTTCTCAGGGGAACACTTGATGAGCACTCCGTACAACTAAAACCAGCCCTCAAGTTTCCCCGAGGTGGCGCTGCAAAGGACTCTAGTTCGGACCAACACTTAGACAAGCACTGGCCCGGGGGGGCTTAAAATAAGGATGACCCTCGAGAGCGTGACTCCCAAGGGAAAAGTAGGTGGTGGTGAGGCAAATGGTAAAACCAAGGTTGGGCCTTGCTGGAGGAGTTTTATTCAAAGCAAACTGTCAAGGGGTCCCCATAACACCCAACCGTGTAAGGAACGCAAAATCGACGAACATAACACCGGTATGACAGGAACTAGGGCGGCAAGAGTGGAACAAAACACCAGGCATAAGGCCGAGCCTTCCACCCTTTACCAAGTATATAGATGCATTAGTTAAATAAGAGATGTTGTGATATCCCAACATATCCATGTTCCAAACATGGAACAAACTTCATCTTCACCTGCAACTAGCAACGCTATAAGAGGGGCTGAGCAAAGCGGTAAGATAGCCAAACAACGGTTTGCTAGGAAATGTGGGTTAGAGGCTTGACATGGCAATATGGGAGGCCTGATATAGCAAGTGGTAGGTATCGCGGCATAGCAAATAGAGCGAGCAACTAGCAAGCAAAGATAGAAGTGATTTCGAGGGTATGGTCATCTTGCCTGAAATCCCGCAAGGAAGAAGAACGAGTCCATGAAGAAGACAAATGGACGTAGTCGAACGGGTCCTCACAAACGTGATGTTATCGGAACTAACCCGAAGAAGCAACACCAGAAAGGAGCAAACAACATTGTAAACAACCATCACATAAACATGGCATGATGCACAACCAAGTATGATGCATGTCTGGTTTAATGAAGAATGGCATGACAAAGTGCAACAAACAACACTACAAATTAAGTGGAGCTCAATATGCAATGAGTTGCATATTGACGGAACACCACATTCAAGCTATTTAGTTTGATCTCGTTTATGTACCCAACAATATTAAAGGTTGTTTAACTTGGCAAGGGGTGAAGCATATGAAAACTACCTATCTAGGCAAGTTTAAATGAGGCCGGAACAACAAACAACAAGTCCGGAAAATCCTCATGAGCATATATTAGATTTGGTACTGTTCTGACCTAAACCATATTTTAGAGTTGTTAAACATGCAAAGTAATGCCACCAAGTTAAACTAGGCATTTTTCTACCCCATTTACATATAAAGTTTATTAGGTTTGGAGCTACGGTTATTTAGTTACGAATTAAATCATTTTAACATGGCAATTAAGCAAATAAATGCAAACAACAGCTTAAACATTTTAAACATGGTTGAAAGTTGGATATTATGAAACTAGACACAATTCTAAGCATTTTACATATAAAGTTTGTTTTAATCCGATGCACGGTTAATTAGTTAGGATATGCATGAAGTTAGAGGGTTTTTCTATAAAACTGCAATCTCCTGGAAAATGATTAAATTCGTCCAGAGAAAAAAAATGTTATACGGGCCAAATCTGAATGCACTGCTGGCCCTGCTCGCCCAACAGAGAGGGGGGCTATGGGGGCTCACATTGGCCTGCGAGGCCTAGCTGGAGAACGCCGTGGCGCAGGGCCTTAAGGCGATGCAAAGGGGGTGGCCCATATGCACTACCGCTCGTCCTTCCCGCTCGAACGAGCGCAGAAAACAGAGGAGGCAGCGCATGGCATGGCAGCGTCCAACGACGGGTCCTAGGGGCTCGGACCAGCAAGGAGGTGACTGGAGGTTGTACATCCGAGCACGGGACGACAAGGGCAACCGGATCCGGGGCGGAGAAGGCCGGCGGCGTCGACCGGTGAAGGGCATAGAGACAGAGACACCATGAGAGAGCAGAGAGATGGAGAGGGAGCGAGGAAGAGAGAGGAAGGCAGGGAAGGCAGTCTGGCGGAGGTAGAGGCACCATGGATCGAGAGGAGGGAGTTCGGGTTCGTCCGCTCGTGCACGGGCACGACGAGAAGGAGGCTGCGACGCGAGGCTTGGTGTGGTACTGCTGCGCGAGGAGTCCGGCGAAGTCCGACCGGAGCGGTGAGGAGGCAGCAGGGGCAAGCCGCGGAGGCCTCGGGCGGCTGCAGGGGCTCGGGCTCCTCGATCCAGATCAAGGCAAGGAGGGCTATGCTCTGGATTGGCTGGTTGGTGAAAATGAGGAGATTGGATGGGTGAGATCCCGACGGGACCAGGAGGTGGTGGCGGGATGGATGGAATGGACGGGACATGCTAGTGGTCTAGGGTTAGGCTATATATAGCAGGTGGATTAAGTTAGGGGCTATCGGATCCCTCCGATCATAATTAGACGATCGAGAAATAAATAGTTAGGAAGTCCAAATAGGAAAAACAAGATGTTTTCTAGATGT
Organism: Triticum urartu; assembly: GCF_003073215.2. Taxonomy (NCBI): domain Eukaryota; kingdom Viridiplantae; phylum Streptophyta; class Magnoliopsida; order Poales; family Poaceae; genus Triticum; species Triticum urartu. The sequence continues at coordinate 370,683,756 of NC_053025.1, read as the reverse complement.
TTGGGGATGATCCGGACCCAACGGTGACGACTCCCCGGGTCGGGTTCGGGACAACTTTCGGACGCGCGCGAGAGGTTCGATGCACTGTGCAGAGAGGATTTTCGGACCGTACGATCGCATGGGACGGCTCCGGACGCAAAGAGGGGTAGGTGGATGGACTAGGTGGGCTGTGGCGAGGCTGAGAGGAGAGAAGAGAGAGAGAGAGGGCCTGGCAGCAGTTTTCGGAGACCAAAAACGTCCAACGTTAGACCGGCAGCGGTGCCGCTATACTTATACGTTGGGGCGTCTAACGGACTCCGAACGCGATGAAACTTGGCATACGGCCTACTGACAACAAAACAACACCGCACGCCAACTTTCATCCCATTTCGAGAACATTTTCCGGCCACTTATAAAATAATATTTCGGACGTGCCGCGGGCGCGTGCAAGGGTGTCTGGGTTCAGAACGGACGACGGACGAAACTGGGGAAACCGGACAGATGCAAGTTTTGAAATCACGATGATGCAATGCACATGATGACATGGCAAGATGCAACATGCAAGCAAATGACATGGCAAAGACAACGAATAACTGGAAGACACCTGGCGCAACGGTCTCTTGCCATCACAACACTCCACCACTACAAGAGGATCTCGTCCCGAGATCTAGGATGGCATCGGGGGAAACGAAAGAGGAAGGGGAAAAGGTAAAACTAAGTTGCTTCTTTGACAAACGAGTGAAAACCACGAACCTTGAGAGGTTGAACAAACTGAAAGACAGAATAAAACAAAGAAGAACAAAGTTGAAAACCTCCATTAGAAAAGAGGAACAAGGAACATTACTAGAACCTTATAGGTTGAAAGGCATAAGAAAAGGGTGCAATGGCCAATAAGTACATGCAATCACTCCGGTTGAAACGAGATTTTCCGGGAACAATAAAGAACAATTACGACAACACTACGGTTAAAACAAGATAGAGAAGGAATAAGAATGATGTAATTTGGACAGCAATCCGACTGCAAATGGAAGGAATTAACAAGAACTTGACAAGATGAGAGGATACTTGATGAAATCAACAACACGCTGCCTCCGGAACTATTGAAACAATGGCACAAGGGGTAAGAAAGATTTTAGACAACACTCCGGTTGAGAAAGGAGGTAAAACTTGATAAGTTGAGAGAACTCGAATGAAAACACGACACTCCGATTGAATGAATAAGCAAAGGAAAGAACATAATCTTCACAATACGAGATGATGAGTGAAGAGATCATCATCACAATGCCTCCGGAAGAAATGAAAGAATGCAATGAAAAGAACGGAGAAGAAAACGACATTTTCTACCTCAAATGAATTTGAGAGAGCATCCTTAAAAAGAAGGATTGAATGGAGTTGTTGGGAAATCAACAACGAAAAGAACAAGCTTGTTGAGGGCTTATGGAAAACATCTCAAGAACTTGAGGTGAAAAGCTGCCACAAACAAAAAAATTGCTTGCTTGAGAGGGACGGGGAGATGAAAACATCTTTCATCGCGAGAATAGGAGGAAACTTGGATTATTGATAAGCACCCCAATAGCAACATTCCTTAAGGAAGGTTTTAGGTGAAATATAACCCAAGATAACTCCAATGAAGAGATTGATGGGTTTAAGATACCTCATTCTTGACAACATGTGAATCATGAAACATGAACTCAAGTTATGAAGAATGACATAACACCACCTCAAATGATACGGTAAAAATAATTGCACTTCGGAATGCAATATTAAGAAGGCTTGAACTCCTCAAACAAAACATGTGTTGGGCACCATGTTTATTTTAGACTATATCTTGGCGGATCTTAGCTCCGAGAGAAATATTGAAGAACAATTGAAGAATGAAAAGTATCCTTGCAAACCATCATGTTGAGCCTTCGTGAAGAACTCCAGTAATAAAAGAATGATCAAAAAGAAGTGAAGGATGAAAAGAATAAGATTTTAAGCCTTGCAATGATTGGATGGAGATTTGCAATGAGATAAAGTGGAAACTTGGAACTCTGGAAGAAAAGATAAAGCATCTCGAACCAAGAATGTGATATGATGAACCACTCCGAAGAGAAGAAATTAGAATGCTTGGATGAAACAAGAATAAGAATTATGTTATGCGTATCCTTCACCAATTTAGACTGATGACAAGCAACAGATTTGGCATACTACTTATTCTCATAGAAAGGATTAAGATAGATATAGCGCAAACTTGGGAAAATCTTCAATGAACCACCGGTAGGATTAGAAAGAACGAATGAATTGATAAATAACCAAGGAAGAGAACTCTTGAACGAACCACCCTAAGAATTGAAAATGAACATAGCAAAGGCACAATTCACCAGGAAGAATTGGAAAAACGAAGGAAGATACTTGATGGAATTTAGATACAAGCGAACAAAGATATCATGAACTGATTAGAGAACACTTGAACGATGCACAGGTAAGATTTGGATAACGAGAGCTGAAACCTGGAATGAATAATATTTGAAAAGATGGCCTTCGGAGGAAAGAAATGGAAACAACTCATGAAATGCTTCGAATGGGTGAAAAGAATTCTCAAAATCAAAAACAATTATGAGAGCATGGCGCCAAGGTTGAACTACGCATCTCTGAGTGAACGGATAATATATGGAGGAAAAACTCTTCTTCGGTCTTCAAATGTTGAGAATGACGATGAGAAACACCACGATGAATTGTTGAGATACTCCGGGGGAATGAAAAGCGAAGAGGTTGAGCCAACAATGAAAAGAGTTATAAGATATTGGAGAAAAACAACTGACTCATGATAATACATTCTTACATCAAACTTTGAAAGATTTGAGAATACCTCCGGAAAAAGGGAAGAAGAGTCAGGTAAGATCCTGGGAAAAGACCTGTGGGTTAGGGCCCACTCAAAATATACACCGTTGAAATGATTTTGAAGAGAGATCGCACCGGTTGGATTAAATGGCTTGAATGAGATAACAACCTTGAAACAACTTGAACGGAAGCAGAGTTGAAACACGAATCTTTGAGATATCTTGAGCACTCCGGAACAAATGAATAGCGAGAAGTGGATGATTAAGAGGTGCACCGGCATGAGAAGACATTTGAAACGAGGACGAGAATATGATCACTAGGGCCCGAGTGCCATTATTTCAGATCTGAACCTATTATGTTTTCATGAATATATGAGAGTTCTTGATCCTATCTTGCAAGTTTATAGTCACCTATTATGTGTTATGATCCGGCAACCCCGAAGTGACAATAATCGGGACCACTCCCCGTGATGACCGTAGTTTGAGGCTTTCATGTATTCACTATGTATTAATGCTTTGGTCCGGTACACTATTAAAAGGAGGCCTTAATATCCCTTAGTTTCCAATAGGACCCCGCTGCCACGGGATGGTAGGACAAAAGATGTCATGCAAGTTCTTTTCCATAAGCACGTATGACTATATTCGGAATACATGCCTACATTACATTGATGAACTGGAGCAAGTTCTGTATCACCCTAGGTTATGACTGTTACATGATGAACCGCATCCAGCATAATTCTCTATCACTGATCCATTGCCTACGAGCTTTCCATATATTGTTCTTCGCTTATTTACTTTTCCGTTGCTTTTGTTATCTTCACTACAAAACACCAAAAATATTACTTTTGCTACCGTTACCTTTTACCACCGTTACCACTACTATCATATTACTTTTCTACTAAATACCATGCTGCAGATATTAAGTTTCCACGTGTGGTTGCATTGACAACTCACCTGCTAATACTTGAGAATATTCTTTGGCTTCCTGTAACGCCCCAGATGTAACTTTCCCTATTTGTACTCCAACTCTTGCCGTTTCCGGCGTTAAGTTATATTTATTTCCTCGGGTTCGGGTCTTTGTCTCCGTGTGTTGTTATCGTTGTCATGCATCTCATATCATGTCATCATGTGCATTGCATTTGCATATGTGTTCATCTCATGCATTCGAGCATTTTCCCCGTTGTCCGTTTTGCATTCCGGCGCATCGTTCTCCTCCAGTGGTCATTTCTAGCTTTCTTTTGTGTGTGGGGTTTAAACATTTCCGGATTGGACCGAGACTTGCCAAGCGGTCTTGGTTTACTACTGGTAGACCGCCTGTCAAGTTTCGTATCATTTGGACTTCGTTTGATACTCCAACGGTTAACCGAGGGACCGAAAAGGCCTCGTGTGTGTTGCAGCCCAACACCCCTCCAATTTGGCCCAAAACCCACCAAACTCTGCTCCATGTCCTAGAGCGTTCGATCACGATCGCGTGGCCGAAAACCGCACCTCATTTGGACTCTCCTAGCTCCACATATGCCTATAAATACACCCCCTCCGTTTTCGGATCTCCCCTCTCCCCGAAACCCTAAAAAAAAAATCCCTTCCGCCGCCGCCGGACGTGTCCGGGCGAGCCGGACAACGTCCGATCCGCCGCCGCCAGTCAACCGTCGCCACCTGTCGCCTCCCGCGCCGGCCCGAGGCCGGCCCCCGCGGCCCATCCGCCACACGCCGCCGCCCGCACCTTCGTCCCCGACGACGCTCGCTGCGCCGCCGCCTGCTTCGCCTCTCCGCCGCCGCGGGCCGCCTCCCCGCCGCCCGGCCGGCCGCCCCTCGCCGCCCCGGGCCGGCGCCGCCCCGCCGCCGCCAACCACGCCGCCGCCCCGGCCCGGCCTCTCCTCCCAAGCCCCGGCCTCGTTCTAGTGCATCATTTTCATTTGAGTGCATCTTGATGCCCGAAATGCTGTTAGAAGGAGGCTTCGTGAGTTAATTGTCAGATCTGCTAGTTCATCTTAGACTTTTGTCATTTTTTCCACGATTATTGTGTGCATGCTGTGCCTGTGAGTCCTTCATATGTTTTGTTAAGGATTTTGTCTTCTTTCCAGAGGTGCAACCCATGCATTTTTAGGATGTGTGTGGTGACTTGTGCAAGCTTGCAAAGTGAGGCACCCGGTAAATCTGTTTTCAGGGACTTTGTAGTTTTCACTAAGTCTGGGATTATTTAGTTCATGATGGCATATGTTCGTGTTGTTTCCTAGTGATCCGTGCCTCTTTTGAGGATGATCAGTAAGGGAGTTTTGCTAACCTTGTAGTGATCTATCCATCCGTGTCTTTGTTTGCAATTATGGAGCAACCTAGCTTGAGTCAATCGAGCTCTAGTTTTGCTTCGTGGTGAATCTGGGCAGATCGTCAACTCGTTTGCGATTTTGCCGATGCTATTGTAGTTGATCCGTGCATTCTATGCCATTGTTCTTGCCATGTCTAGCTAGAATTTTGTGCCTTCTTAATGGATGTATGCTTGCCTTTCCATGACTTGCACCGTAGTGAGTACATCAAGCTCGTTTACATGCCTTCGTGAGTTATATTTCAGCATGTCTCAGTTTTCACCAAGTCTGAAAACTGATTGTGTTTTAGCTATGTTCGTGTGCCTGTTAGTATATTTTGTGAACTCTTTTGGCCCCAGGTCACTTTGGGTCTTTTGTTAAGCTTGTTGAGTAGCTCCATGCCATGTTCTTACATGTCTTAATCAGGTCATGCATCATGTTGTTTTGCTGCTCCGAAGAGGGCTTCGTGATCTGAAATTTCAGACAAGTGTTAATTTCACTAAGTCTGGAATCTGTTTTGCATTTGCGTTTTTGCCATGCTTGTTTGAACCTCATATTGATGATCTGGCCGTAGCTCAGTGCTAGACTTTGTTAAGCATCTTGTGTACATCCCTTCCATGTATTTTTTTGTCATGTTTGGGTGCTGTAGCATGTTCATTTCGTTGCATTAGATGCCTACTTGCTGTAAATCGCAGACCGGTGTCAATTTTGAATCGCTTGCCATTTCCAAACCGTAACTCCGATTCCGGCGTTCTTTATATCGTTTTCAAGCGATTTCATCTCATCTTTCCAGTGGCACCCTTGGAATTCCAAGTTGAGGCCAGGTTCATGCATTTCCTGTCATATCTTGCATTTTGCATCCCGCATCGCATCCCGCATAGCATATCATCTTTGCATCAGTATTGTTTGAGTTTGCACGTGGTTGATTGTATCCTTGTTGCTTGTTTGTCTTGTTTGGGTAGAGCCGGGAGACGAGTTCCTGCCGAGGAGCCCGTTGAGTTTGCTTGTGAGGATCCAGTCAACTCTGACAACTGTGCAGGCAAGATGATCATACCCTCGAAATCACTACTATCTTTGCTATGCTAGTTTGCTCGCTCTTGCTATGCCAATGCTACGATGCCTACCACTTTCTTGCAAGCCTCAATTGCCATGTCAAACCTCTAACCCACCATGTCCTAGCAAACCGTTGATTGGCTATGTTACCGCTTTGCTCAGCCCCTCTTATAGCGTTGCTAGTTGCAGGTGAAGATTGGAGCCGTTCCTTGTTGGACATTTATTTACTTGTTGGGATATCATTATATTGCCATGTTATCTTAATGCATCTATATACTTGGTAAAGGGTGGAAGGCTCGGCCTCTCGCCTAGTGTTTTGTTCCACTCTTGCCGCCCTAGTTTCCGTCATATCGGTGTTATGTTCCCGGATTTTGCGTTCCTTACGCGGTTGGGTTATAATGGGAACCCCTTGATATTTCGCCTTGATTAAAGCTTTTCAGCAATGCCCAACCTTGGTTTTACCATTTTCCACCTAGCCTTTTCTTTCCCCGTGGGTTCTGCAGACTCAAGGGTCATCTTTATTTTAACCCCCCGGGCCAGTGCTCCTCTGAGTGTTGGTCCACCTGTCAGCTACCGGTGGCCACCAGGGGCAACTCTGGGCTGGCCTACCCGTACCTAGGACAATCTGAGTGTGCCCTGAGAAAGAGATATGTGCAGCTCCTATCGGGATTTGTCGGCACATTCGGGCGGTGTTGCTGGTCTTGTTTTAACCTGTCGAAGTGTCTTGAGTTACCGAGATACCGAGTCTGATCGGAACGTCTTGGGAGGAGGTCTATTCCTTCGTTGACCGTGAGAGCTTGTCATGGGCTAAGTTGGGACTCCCCTGCAGGGATTGAACTTTCGAAAGCCGTGCCCGCGGTTATGGGCAGATGGGAATTTGTTAATGTCCGGTTGTAGATAACTTGAACCTTAATTAATTAAAATGAATCAACTGAGTGTGTTACCGTGATGGCCTCTTCTCGGCGGAGTCCGGGAAGTGGACACGGTGTTGGAGTAATGTTTGCGCAGGTTGTTCTCTAGTTTCTCGCTCGCGCTTTGCCTCCTCTTCTCGCTCTCTTTGCGATAAGTTAGCCACCATATTTCTAGTCGCTTGCTGCAGCTCCACATATATTTGTACCTTGCCTTACCTATAAGCTTAAATAGTCTTGATGGCGAGGGTGCGAGATTGCTGAGTCCCTGTGGCTCACAGATTACTATTACACCAGATGCAGGGCCTGATGATTCCGCTCCAGGAGACGCGTTTGAGCTCAAGTGGGAGTTCGACGGAAGACTCTCAACGATACTATGTTTCCTTTCCCGATGATCAGTAGTGGTGCCCAGTTGGGGGTGATTGGGACCGTGTCGCATGTTGGTTCTCTTTTATTTTGGCGCCGTAGTCGGGCCATGAGTGTTTTGGATGATGTAATGTTATTTATGTACTTGATTGACGTGGCGAGTGTAAGCCAACTATGTTCTTCCATTTTATTATTATATTACATGGGATGTTTGTGAAGATTGCCTAACTTGCGACATATGCCTTCAATGCGATTATGTCTCTAAGTCGTGCCTCGACACATGGGAGCTATAGTCGCATTGAGGGTGTTATAAGTTGGTAATCAGAGCCTAACCCGACCTTAGGTGCCCCATTGCTTGATCGTTTTTTAGCGGCCGAGTTGTGTCTAGAAAAATGTTTTGAGTCATTTAGGAATTATATATCGGAGAGCTTAGGAATTCTTTTTACTTCCCAGTCTCCTCATCGCTCTGGTAAGGCATCCTGACGTAGAGTTTTGACTCTTCTCTTCTCAAATTTCACTAAATTTTTTTAGGATCACGCGAGTATCTTGGAATCGTTCCGATGGCTTATGATGAGAACATTGTCTTGGTGCCTCCTGTCAGGGGTTTAGTGGAAGTGTCCCTGGGAGTTGAGCTCTGAGGTGTTGTCATCATAATTTTATCGTTGTAGTTCTGGAATACCTAAGTTTAGTACGCCGACATCGAAAATCTCTTTTATGCAGTTCGTTGGTGAGATAACCTCGACGCCACCTAGTACTGGGGCGGGAGTTCGGGAGTATCGCCATAACTTGTATAACGGATGCTTTTCGAAGGTTGAGGTAGATGGTTTCCGAAGGTTTCTTGGTTATGTGTTGAAGGATGGATACAGCTGGATGTAGGATTTGCTAGTTTGGGTGAGATATTATGCTTCCCCTGTATCCCCAACACCTGATTGCATAACCGGAAAAGTTCGGGAGTTTCATAGGTGGGAATTCTAGTAGCTCTAGTTTTTTCTTCCACGGATATTGGTTTGAGATTGGGATTTCTTACCGATTATTCGTTCTTGATCCGTACCTTGTTGGTCTATTTCTCTACCTTAATTCTACGTGGCTTCTCAACTTATGGATATGTGACCATTTCAAGAGGAATGCATTCGTTCATTTTGTTCGGATGTGAAGACTATATGTTGCAATTTTCATTCCGTTGGATTCAGCTTCAATATTATCTGTCAATGTGCTAACAGTGGTCAACCTCTTCAGGATGGCTCCTCCAACACGCACGACTCCGAATCCTGATCCGCCACCACCTCCACCTCCTCCAGAGGCATGGCAAGCTGTGATGGCCGCAACCAATGCAAACACACAGCTGATCATGCAAATTCTTCAAGAGCGCAATCAAGGCAGTCAAGGGAATCAAGGCAGCAATCAGAGTCACTTTGCTACACTCAACCAGTTCCTTGCTAACGGGCCAAAGACTTTCAGCAATTGTGTTGAGGCAACCGATGCTGACGATTGGCTTGTGGATCTGTGTAAGCATTTCGAGTGCAGTAAGGTCAGACCTGAGGACTTTGTCAAGTTCGCTTCCTTCCAACTCAAAGATCAAGCTGCAGAATGGTTCCAGCAGTACAAGGATTCCAGAGGTGGACGTGTTATCACTTGGGATGATTTCCGTCGAGATTTCCGAGCTCATCATATTCCGCAGAGTGTGGTTGAAAGCAAGCATGAGGAATTCCGCAATCTGAAGCAAGGATCTTTGTCTGTCTATGACTACAACAAGTTGTTCCAGAAGCTTGCCCGCTTTGCCAAGCAGGACGTGCCTGATGAGAAGAGCATGATATATCAGTTCAGGGGTGGTCTCAGAGAAGAAATTCAGCTCACTCTTGTCCTCTTTGAGCCCTTGAGGTACGATGAGTTCTACAACATGGCACTGAAGCAAGAGGCTGCTCAGTTGAGGTGTGATGCTTCCAGGAAGCGAGTCAGAGATGCTACTCCTTCTTCCTCTACTCAAGTGGCCAAGCAGCAGAAGTTTTGGCTTCCTCCTCCTCCGTTCCGTCAGCCGTATCAGCAGAAGAGTAAAGGTGGCAGTGGTTCTTCCCACCCACCCAACCCTGGCTTTCAGAACAAGACTTCGTCTCAAGCTCCAAGATCAAGTGCTCCGTATCACCGTCCGCTTTCAGAGGTCACGTTCAACAAGTGCCAACAGAAGGGTCACTATGCCAACAAGTGTCTCAACCAGAGGCGTCTTCCTCCCCCTCCTCCTGTCAGATCGGCAAGTACAGCTGTGGTCAAGCATAATCCCAAGCATGACAAGGTCAATTTGATGAATGCAGCTCAGGTAGAGGACTCGTCAGATGTGATCATGGGTAACCTTCCTGTTAATGATATTCGAGCTAAAGTTCTTTTTGACACTGGTGCATCGCATTGCTTCATCTCGAGACCGTTTACAAATAGGCATGAATTGGTTTTGCAAGTTTTGCCTAGTCCTTTAGCAGTTGTTTCTCCCGGTAAGCGCATGCAGGCTAACTCCATCGTTCCGGATGTTTCTATCACTTTGGGTGACTACAAGTTCTTGGCTTCTCCTACGGTTCTCGGTGACTCAGATATTGATCTTATTCTCGGAATGGATTGGCTTTCTAAGCACAAGGCTCAGCTTGATTGTGCAGCAAGGAAGATTCAATTGACTCATTCGTCTGAGGATGTAATTGTCTTTGCCGCTCGTGATGATACCATTCGTCTGTTTTCTCTCAATGAGAAGGGTGAATTGGATGCCATCTCGCAAATTCCAGTCGTTTGCGAATATCAAGACGTCTTTCCAGAAGAGCTCCCAGGAATGCCTCCGCACCGGCCAGTTGAATTCGTTATTGATCTTGAGCCTGGCACGGAACCTGTGTGCAAAAGTCCTTACAAGCTTGGACCTGAAGAGTTGAAGGAGCTGAAGAAGCAAATCGATGAGCAAGAAAGAATGGGTCTCATCCGGCCTAGTTCTTCTCCATGGGGTTGTGGTGTTCTTTTTGTGAATAAGAAGGATGGATAAGACCGACTTTGTGTTGATTACCGTCCGGTGAACAAGAAGACCATCAAGAACAAATACCCACTTCCCAACATCAATGAGCTATTAGAACAACTCAAAGGTGCTCAAGTATTCTCCAAGCTTGATCTCCGTATGGGTTATCACCAGATTCGCATTCGTGAAGAAGATATTCCCAAGATAGCATTCAGAACAAGCTTTGGTTCATATGAATACACTGTCATGTCTTTTGGCCTCGCCAACGCTCCTCCGACGTTCTCTCGCATGATGAACTTCACCTTCAACGCCTACACCAATGACTTCGTTTTGGTCTATCTCGACGACATTCTGGTTTTCTCGAAGAACAAGGAAGATCATGCCAAGCACTTGCGTTTGGTTCTTGATAAGCTCAGAGAACATCAGTTCTACGCCAAGTTCTCCAAGTGTGAATTTTGGCTCGATGAGGTTCTTTATCTTGGTCATATCATCTCTGCCAAGGGCATTGCCGTGAATCCCGAGAAGGTGTCCGCAATTGTGAATTGGGAACCTCCTCAGAATGTGAAGCAACTCCGCAGTTTTCTCGGTCTCGCAAGCTATTGCCGAAGATTCGTTGAAAACTTTTCTAAGATCGCGAAGCCTGTCTCAAATCTTCTCCAGAAGCACGTCAAGTACGTTTGGTCTCCGGAGTGTGACATTGCTTCAACACTTTGAAAGATAAATTGATCACTGCTCTAGTTCTGACTCCGCCTGATGAATCCAAACCGTACGAGGTCTTTTGTGATGCCTCTCTCCAAGGTCTTGGCGCAGTTTTGATGCAAGAGAAGAAAGTTGTTGCTTATACATCTCGTCAGTTGAAGACTAATGAGAAGAACTACCCCACTCATGATCTCGAGTTGGCGGCAGTTGTGCATGCTCTTTTGACTTGGAGACATCTTCTATTGGGAAGAAAAGTGGGCATTTTCACTGATCACAAGAGTCTCAAGTACATCTTCACTCAGCCTAATCTCAACCTCAGGCAAACTCGATGGGTCGAAATGATTCAAGAGTATAATCCGAGTGTCGAGTATACTCCAGTCAAGGCCAATGTGATTGCTGACGCTTTGAGGAGGAAAGCGTATTGCAACAGTCTGATTCTTAAGCCTTATCAACCCGAGCTTTGTGAAGCTTTTCGCAAACTTAATCTGCAAGTTGTTCCTCAAGGTTTCCTCGCCAACCTTCAAGTCTCTCCTACCTTAGAAGACCAGATTCGCCAAGCCCAGCTTCTTGATGCTATGGTGAAAAAGGTGAAGATTGGGATGGCCAAGAGTCAGTCCAAGTACAAGTGCTACCGCCTTGATGACAAGGACACTCTCTTCTTTGAGGATCGTATTGTTGTGCCCAAAGGTGACCTCCGTAAAGTGATCATGAACGAGGCTCACAATTCTCTCCTCTCCATTCACCCTGGGAGCACGAAGATGTATCAGGACCTTAAGCAAGCTTATTGGTGGACTCGAATGAAGCGCGAGATCGCTCAATTCGTGAACGAATGTGATGTCTGCAGAAGAGTGAAGGCAGAACACCAAAGGCCAGCTGGTCTCCTCCAACCTCTTGCCATTCCAGAATGGAAGTTTTACCACATTGAGATGGACTTCGTGACTGGGTTTCCAAAGTCCAAGCGTGGCAATGATGCTATATTTGTTGTCATCGACAAACTCACCAAAGTGGCTCATTTTCTGCCTATCAAAGAGTCGATCACTGCAGCTCAATTGGCGGAACTCTATACCTCTCGAATTGTCTCTCTGCACGGTATTCCTCAAGTGATATCTTCAGACCGTGGCAACATCTTTACCTCCAAGTTTTGGGATTCTTTTCAGAAGGCCATGGGCACCAACATCCGCTTCAGCACAGCTTTCCATCCTCAAACAAGCGGTCAAGTCGAGCGTGTCAACCAAATTCTTGAAGATATGCTCAGGGCTTGTGTGATCTCCTTCGGCGTGAAGTGGGAGGATTGTCTTCCTTATGCTGAATTCTCTTACAACAACAGTTTTCAAGCAAGTTCGGGCAAGGCCCCATTTGAAATTCTGTATGGCAGGAAGTGCCGTACCCCTCTCAACTGGTCTGAAACCGGTGAACGTCAGCTGCTGGGTAATGACTTAATCACAGAAGCAGAAGAAATGTGCAAAGTCATTCATGATAACCTCAAAGCAGCCCAATCCCGCCAGAAGAGCTACTATGATAGTAAGCACCGTGAATTGGCTTTTGAGATCGGAGATCATGTTTACCTCCGTGTCTCTCCTATGAAAGGTACTCGTCGCTTCGGTATCAAAGGGAAGCTTGCCCCTAGATACGTGGGACCTTTCAAGATTGTCAGCAAGAGAGGCGACCTCGCCTATCAACTCGAGCTTCCTTCAAACTTTGCAAATGTTCATGACGTGTTCCATGTCTCTCAACTTCGAAAGTGCTTCAAGACTCCTCACCGCACCATCAACTTCGAGGACATTGAGCTCCAAGAAGATCTCTCTTATCGTGAGCACCCAGTTGCTATTCTTGAAGAGACTGAACGCAAGACTCGCAACAAGTCAATAAAATTTCTCAAAGTCAAGTGGTCACACCATTCCGACCGTGAAGCTACCTGGGAATGTGAGGATCACCTCCGTTCTGAGTACCCGGCGGTCTTTCAGTCCTAGATCTCGGGACGAGATCCTTTTGTAGTGGTGGAGTGTTGTAACGCCCCAGATGTAACTTTCCCTATTTGTACTCCAACTCTTGCCGTTTCCGGTGTTAAGTTATATTTATTTCCTCGGGTTTGGGTCTTTGTCTCCGTGTGTTGTTATCGTTGTCATGCATCTCATATCATGTCATCATGTGCATTGCATTTGCATATGTGTTCATCTCATGCATTCGAGCATTTTCCCCGTTGTCCGTTTTGCATTCCGGCGCTTCGTTCTCCTCCGGTGGTCATTTCTAGCTTTCTTTTGTGTGTGGGGTTTAAACATTTCCGGATTGGACCGAGACTTGCCAAGCGGTCTTGGTTTACTACCGGTAGACCGCCTGTCAAGTTTCGTATCATTTGGACTTCGTTTGATACTCCAACGGTTAACCGAGGGACCGAAAAGGCCTCGTGTGTGTTGCAGCCCAACACCCCTCCAATTTGGCCCAAAACCCACCAAACTCTGCTCCATGTCCTAGAGCGTTCGATCACGATCGCGTGGCCGAAAACCGCACCTCATTTGGACTCTCCTAGCTCCACATTATGCCTATAAATACACCCCCTCCGTTTTCGGATCTCCCCTCTCCCCGAAACCCTAAAAAAATCCCTTCCGCCGCCGCCGGACGTGTCCGGGCGAGCCGGACAACGTCCGATCCGCCGCCGCCAGTCAACCGTCGCCACCTGTCGCCTCCCGCGCCGGCCCGCGAGGGCCCGAGGCCGGCCCCCGCGGCCCATCCGCCCGCACGCCGCCGCCCGCACCTTTGTCCCCGACGCCGCTCGTCGCGCCGCCGCCTGCTTCGCCTCTCCGCCGCCGCGGGCCGCCTCCCCGCCGCCCGGCCGGCCGCCCCTCGCCGCCTCCCCGGGTCGGCGCCGCCCCGCCGCCGCCAACCACGCCGCCGCCCCGGCCCGGCTTCTCCTCCCAAGCCCCGGCCTCTTCTCCATCTCCGGCAAGGATTCCGATGAACAGTGCTCGAAGTCCGGCGAACCTCGTAATCCACGCCGCCCGATCCAGATCTGAGATCCGGTTGATTTTTATCCCCGAACCCTAATTTTCGAGCAAACTTTGACCTGCCGTAACTTTGCATCCGTAGCTCCGATTTGGGCGTATAGCATATCACCCGGCCCGGCCTCTCCTCCCAAGCCCCGGCCTCGTTCTAGTGCATCATTTTCATTTGAGTGCATCTTGATGCCCGAAATGCTGTTAGAAGGAGGCTTCGTGAGTTAATTGTCAGATCTGCTAGTTCATCTTAGACTTTTGTCATTTTTGCCATGATTATTGTGTGCATGCTGTGCCTGTGAGTCCTTCATATGTTTTGTTAAGGACTTTGTCTTCTTTCCAGAGGTGCAACCCATGCATTTTTAGGATGTGTGTGGTGACTTGTGCAAGCTTGCAAAGTGAGGCACCCGGTAAATCTGTTTTCAGGGACTAGTTTTCACTAAGTCTGGGATTATTTAGTTCATGATGCCATATGTTCGTGTTGTTTCCTAGTGATCCGTGCCTCTTTTAAGGATGATCAGTAAGGGAGTTTTGTTAACCTTGTAGTGCTCTATCCATCCGTGTCTTTGTTTGCAATTATGGAGCAACCTAGCTTGAGTCAATCGAGCTCTACTTTTGCTTCGTGGTGAATCTGGGCAGATCGTCAACTCGTTTGCGATTTTGCCGATGCTATTGTAGTTGATCCGTGCATTCTATGCCATTGTTCTTGCCATGTCTAGCTAGAATTTTGTGCCTTCTTAATGGATGTATGCTTGCCTTTCCATGACTTGCACCGTAGTGAGTACATCGAGCTCGTTTACATGCCTTCGTGAGTTATATTTCAGCATGTCTCAGTTTTCACCAAGTCTGAAAACTGATTGTGTTTTAGCTATGTTCGTGTGCCTGTTAGTATATTTTGTGAACCCTTTTGGCCCCAGGTCACTTTGGGTATTTTGTTAAGCTTGTTGAGTAGCTCCATGCCATGTTCTTACATGTCTTAATCAGGTCATGCATCATGTTGTTTTGCTGCTCCGAAGAGGGCTTCGTGATCTGAAATTTCAGACAAGTGTTAATTTCACTAAGTCTGAGATATGTTTTCCATTTGCGTTTTTGACATGCTTGTTTGAACCTCATAATTGATGATCTGGCCGTAGCTCAGTGCTAGACTTTTGTTAAGCATCTTGTGTACATCCCTTCCATGTATTTTTTTGTCATATTTGGGTGCTGTAGCATGTTCATTTCGTTGCATTTAGATGCCTGCTTGCTGTAAATCGCAGACCGGTGTCATTTTTGAAACGCTTGCCATTTCCAAACCGTAACTCCGATTCCGGCGTTCTTTATATCGTTTTCAAGCGATTTCATCTCATCTTTCCAGTGGCACCCTTGGAATTCCATGTTGAGGCCAGGTTCATGCATTTCCTGTCATATCTTGCATTTTGCATCCCGCATCGCATCCCGCATAGCATATCATCTTTGCATCATGTTGTTTGAGTTTGCACGTGGTTGATTGTATCCTTGTTGCTTGTTTGTCTTGTTTGGGTAGAGCCGGGAGACGAGTTCTCTGCCGAGGAGCCCATTGAGGTTTCTTGTGAGGATCCAGTCAACTCTGACAACTGTGCAGGCAAGATGATCATACCCTCGAAATCACTACTATCTTTGCTATGCTAGTTTGCTCGCTCTTTGCTATGCCATTGCTACGATGCCTACCACTTTCTTGCAAGCCTCTCAAATTGCCATGTCAAACCTCTAACCCACCATGTTCTAGCAAACCGTTGATTGGCTATGTTACCGCTTTGCTCAGCCCCTCTTATAGCGTTGCGAGTTGCAGGTGAAGATTGGAGGCCGTTCCTTGTTGGGACATTTATTTACTTGTTGGGATATCATTATATTGCCATGTTATCTTAATGCATCTATATACTTGGTAAAGGGTGGAAGGCTCGGCCTCTCGCCTAGTGTTTTGTTCCACTCTTGCCGCCCTAGTTTCCGTCATATCGGTGTTATGTTCCCGGATTTTGCGTCCCTTACGCGGTTGGGTTATAATGGGAAGCCCTTGATATTTCGCCTTGATTAAAGCTTTTCTAGCAATGCCCAACATTGGTTTTACCATTTGCCACCTAGCCTTTCTTTCCCTTCGGTTCTGCAGACTCAAGGGTCATCTTTATTTTAACCACCCCGGGCCAGTGCTCCTCTGAGTGTTGGTCCACCTGTCAGCTACCGGTGGCCACCAGGGGCAACTCTGGGCTGGCCTACCCGTACCTAGGACAATCTGAGTGTGCCCTGAGAAAGAGATATGTGCAGCTCCTATCGGGATTTGTCGGCACATTCGGGCGGTGTTGCTGGTCTTGTTTTAACCTGTCGAAGTGTCTTGAGTTACCGAGATACCGAGTCTGATCGGAACGTCTTGGGAGGAGGTCTATTCCTTCATTGACCGTGAGAGCTTGTCATGGGCTAAGTTGGGACTACCCTGCAGGGATTGAACTTTCGAAAGCCGTGCCGCGGTTATGGGCAGATGGGAATTTGTTAATGTCCGGTTGTAGATAACTTGAACCTTAATTAATTAAAATGAATCAACTGAGTGTGTTACCGTGATGGCCTCTTCTCGGCGGAGTCCGGGAAGTGGACACGGTGTTGGAGTAATGTTTGCGCAGGTTGCTCTCTAGTTTCTCGCTCGCGCTTTGCCTCCTCTTCTCGCTCTCCTTTGCGAATAAGTTAGCCACCATATATGCTAGTCGCTTGCTGCAGCTCCACATATATTTGCCTTTCCTTTCCTACAAGCTTAAATAGTCTTGATCGCGAGGGTGCGAGATTGCTGAGTCCCTGTGGCTCACAGATTACTATTACACTAGATGCAGGGCCTGATGATTCCGCTCCAGGAGACGCGTATGAGCTCAAGTGGGAGTTTGACGAAGACTCTCAACGATACTATGTTTCCTTTCCCGATGATCAGTAGTGGTGCCCAGTTGGGGGTGATTGGGACCGTGTCGCATGTTGGTTCTCTTTTATTTTGGCGCCGTAGTCGGGCCATGAGTGTTTTGGATGATGTAATGTTATTTATGTACTTGATTGACGTGGCGAGTGTAAGCCAACTATGTTGTTCCCTTTTATTATTATATTACATGGGATGTTTGTGAAGATTCCCTAACTTGCGACATATGCCTTCAATGCAATTATGTCTCTAAGTCGTGCCTCGACACGTGGGAGCTATAGTCGCATCGAGGGTGTTATACTCCCCTTGTGTCGAATCAATGAATTTGGGTTGAATACTCTACCCTCGGTAACTGTTGCGATCCCCTATACTTGTGGGTTATCAGGCAGTCGGTCGTGTGGTAACTTAAGGCGGCGGAACCGGGTTGGGCAACCCGGTGGTTCTTGCCTTAGTGTTCGTGGCGCGATGTTGCTTTTGTACTGATGTGCTTGCCAGCCCGCAGTTGAAGCCGGATCTGCAGCTTAGGGCGAAGCAAGAATCTATGGCGAACCAATGCGCTTGAGAACCGCTAAGAAAAAAATGGCAAGTGGCCAAGCCGGCCAGCCCCCAAGCCCCCGAGTCGAGCGAATCGACCCGGCAGCCGGGTTCGGCTTAAATTTTTTAAGTGATGCGCGAATGTAGAGACACGATAGCTTGGTCGCAAAAGGGGAAGCCCCCGAGCGTCGTCCGGGGACCCCATAGTTTTGAGATGATTACAAAACACGGTGGTACATACGTGTTTACAGCTAACTGTAAAATGGGTGGAGTAGCTCCGCCTTCCATGGCCGGGTTGTTTCTTCGTCGGCTGTGTCTCTCATGCGCTTGTTCGACTTGTGGGCGTTAATGAGGTAGTAGGCATTGTGATTACATAGGGCCTTGTTGATGATGAAGGGGCCCTCCCATAGGGAGGACAGCTTGTGCTGGCCCGTCTACTGCTGGACGAGTCGGAGGACGAGGTCTCCCTCTCAGAAGGCGAGGGGCTTGATCTTCTTGCTGTGGTAGTGCTTCAGACCTTGCTGGTAGATGGCTGAGTGAGTGAGCGCTAGGAGACGCGCTTCTTCAAGAACGTCGACGCCGTCTTCGTGTGATTCTTTTGCTTCGGCTTCTGTGTACATCATGACGCGCGGTGAGTCGAACTCGACGTCGGTCGGGATGATGGCTTCTGCTCCGTAGATGAAGAAGAACGGGGTAAACCCGGTTGACCGGTTAGGCATGGTGCGGACACTCTAGAGAATAATCGGCAACTCGTCGAGCCAGCTACCGGGGGAATGGACGAGCGGCTCGACGAGCCGTAGCTTGATGCCGGATAGGATGAGGCCGTTGGCATGCTCGACCTGGCCGTTGGACTGTGGATGAGCAACGGAGGCCAGGTCGAGGCGGATGTCAGAGACGGAGCAGTACTGCGCGAGCACGCCCTTGGCAAAGTTCGTGCCATTCTTCGTGATGATGTTGTTCGGCATGCCGTAGCATACCGTGATATCTTTGATAAATCGAACGGCCGTTGGACCTTCCAACTTCTTGATCGGCCTTGCCTTGATCCACTTGGTGAATTTGTCCACCGCCACCAGCAAGTGCGTCATGCCGCCTCGAGCGGTCTTGAAGGGTCCCACTGTCAGATCATGGGTGGGCGCCCAAGCGGGGACGCGGCCGTCCCCGCAAGCACACCATGACTCCCGCTGTGGCCCCGCTCCTGGGGTGGCGCCGATGCGCGTGGTGGGGGTCGCTCCGGTCACGGCAGCCCCGTCGATGAGGTGAGACGTGTCATGGTTGCACGGCCTCCCTGGCCACGCTTCCACTCGGCAGAGGTACTACCGGAGTTCGTTGTCTAGTCGGAGGATCCGACCGATAACTGGCTTCAGCTTCCGCGCTTCTTCGTCGATGAGCTGCCAGCCTCTGGTTCATGCGGGTTCTGGCTGCAGGCGGACGGCTGCTGCAGCAGGGCTTCCTGGGTCGTGGTTGATGTCTCCGCCGTGGGCAACATAGCTCTGGCTCGTGGTTGGCAGACGTTCGCCCCCGCGCACGGCCTGGGCAGGCGGTGCACCCTCCCTTTCAAGTATGACGGTGATGCGACCCTCTATGTGAGAGTGTTTGGGGAAAATGGTCGCCGCGCCGGGTGCTGCCCCGAGATGAACGACGGCGAGGAGGTGCTCGGTCTTGGCGATGACCACGATGAGGGTGAGCCCGCTGGCCGCGCCTCGTCCAGCTACGGTGGCTCTTCTGCTGGTGAAAGCTCTAGCAGCGGCGGCTACGACCAGCCACCACGCTGTCGCACTCGCTTCGAAGGTGGTAGCGGGTCTTCTCGTCACCGCACCTCCGTGAAGCATGAGGAGGGATCCGGCTAAGCTCGGGACGTCATTGGAAGCCTGCCCCCGTGGTTTGCTGCAACACCGCTTTTGTTGTGTTCCCCTTTTCTTTCCTGCATCAAAATGAAACCAGTATGGGCCCGGAGGGGCGTGTATCGAACTTTGATCCCTCAATCATTACGCTATGCTTGTTATTTCTGTGTTGTGTTGTTATTTTGTGCGGACATAACTTAGCCTGGCACGTTCGGGGAAGCCTCTTCTTCAAGAGGCACTTGTTTCCTCGTGCCAGTCTTGGCTTAGTGGTTGCTCAGGAACTGCAAAAAATTTGTTAGGAAACTCGCTAGGAGACTTATCGTACACCCGAGCCTTGACCCAGCGCTTCATATTGCGGTACTCGAGGGGCACAGATTAGGAGAGATGTGCCGGTTGGTGGGCTCAAACGAGGGTGCCTCGCCAGAAAGCAGACCGAAGGCAGAGAGAAGGACCAACACAGGAGGAAGAAACCCTCGCAAAGGCGCCTGCCTAGCCGCCTCGCGAGAGAGAGAGAACACAAGTGAACTGGATTCAAAAAAGGTGGCAAAAGGCGATGGAACCAAATCAGCAAGGAACACAGGAAGAAAACTTCGATTAAGAGAAGGCAAGCCAACTATGGAAAGAAAATGAAAAGCCGCGTCTGGCACCTAGTCTAGTCTTCATGTCTTCTCACCAGCGCGGAGCTAAGTGCTGCCACTAGGCGTGGGAGGGAGCCCCCGAGGCCTGAGGGTGGCACTCCTAAGACTCCATAGGCACGGGGCCTTGCTTCATAGGCACGGGGCCTTGCTTCACAGGCACTGGGCCTTGCTTGACAGGCACTGGGCCTTGCTTCAAAGGCATGGGCCTTGCTTCATGGGTAGAACTTCTAGAGGTGCTGGATGTTCCAAGCGTTCTGGATGGGCACCCCGTCCTGCGTTTCCAGGCACGCGATGCCAGGCCTGGAGATATGGACGACCCTGAATGGGCCCTCCCACATGGGTGAGAGCTTGTGCAACCCTTCCCTGGAGAGGACCTGCCTCAGGATGAGGTCGCCTGCCTCGAGCGTCCTGGAGCGGATGCTGTGGCAGTGGTACCGCCGCAGCGCCTGTTGGTACCTTGCCGCCCTCAGTGCAGCTTCACGGCGTCATTCCTCCCCCAGTACAAGGTCAATCCCCCTCATGGCGTCCTGCTGTGTTTCATCAAACACTAGGACCCGTGTGGAGTGATGCTTGACCATGTGAGGAAGGACCGCTTCGGCTCCGTAGCAAGGAAGAATGGGATCTTTCCCGTCGGCTTAGTGGCGGTGGTGCAGATGGACCACAGCACGGACTGGAGCTCGTCGTGCCAGCCCTTGCCGTTGGCCTTGAGCTTCTTCTTGAAGGTTCTGGTCTTAAGGCCTCTCAGGACCTCCGTGTTGGCGCGTTCAGCCTGGCCATTGCTCCTGGGGTGCGCCACCGAGGCATAGCAGATTTGCGTTCCAAGGTTAGCACAGTATGTTTTGAAGAGGTTACTGGTGAACCGCGAGCCTTTGTTGGTGATGATGCGGTTGGGGACCCCAAAACGGCTCATGAGGCCCTTGATGAACTTAACCAACGAACCTGCTGGGATGGTGCGGCTGGCTTCCACTTCCGCCCACTTGGTGAACTTGTCGATGGCGACATAGAGGTAGTGGTAGCCCCCTGGCGCTCGAGGGAATGGGCCCAAGATATCCAGCCCCCGGACCACGAATAGCCATGTGAGCGGTATAGTCTGGAGGCCCTAAGCTGGCTGATGAATCTGCTTGGCATGGAACTGGCAAGCTTCGCAGGACTTCACCAGCTCAGCTGCGTCGTTGAGCGCTGTGGGCTAGTAGAATCCACTGCAGAACACCTTGCCAATGAGAGTCCGTGACGACGAGTGGTGTCCGCAGTCCCCGCCGTGTATGTCAATCAACAACTCCTTCCCCTAGTCCCTGGAAATGCAACACAATGAAACATCATTTGGTCGCGTCTTGTACAACTCACCATCCTGGATGCAGTATGCCGTGGCTTGCCGGGCCACGCCCTCTGCGTCCTCTTCCTTCTCCGGTAGCGCCCCTTGCATCAGATATTCCTTAAATTCCTTGGTCCAACATCCCTCTTGAGGCTCGAGCGCCAAGAGCAAGCGAGCTCCTGAGGTTGGGGCACAAGCTGGAGCTCCCGTGGCAGGCGGTTGTGGGAGATCCTCCCGAGGCCGTGCCATGCTTGAAAGTTGTGGCGTCGCTCACGGCTTGAAGACCCACTCCTCGAAGACGCCAGGCTCTTGGTGCTGCCGCTTGGATGCCCTCCTGGCGATGTCTTCGGCTTCCTTGTTGGTGCCACGGGGCACATGCTGCACCTCCAGGCCTAGGAACTGCTTTTCCATCTTACGTACTTCTGCGAGGTACGCATCCATGTGCTCATCCTTTGGCTCGTACACTTTGTTGGAGAAGTTGACGAGGAACTGTCTGTCGCCCCTAACAGTGAGGCGCTTCACCCCTGGAGCTGTCGCGGCCTTCAGCCAGCTATGAGGCCTTCGTATTCTGCAATGTTGTTGGAGACCTTCTCGCCCTGCTGAAAGCAGAGATGCACAACATAGTAGAGCTTGTCCTGCGTGGGCGAGATGAGTACTGCTCCAGCCCCCGTGCCCTGGTGTGCAAAGGCATCATCGAAATACATGACCCATCCGTCGAGCACCTCACTTCCAGGTGAGGTGGACCGGTCCTCGCCTACTTCTAGCGCCGGGGCATCCGTCCATTCCGCCACGAAGTCAGTGAGCGCGGCTCCCTTGATGACCCTGGTGGTGCTGAACTCCAACTGGAATGCCAGTAGCTCGATGTTCCACTCGGCGAGCCTTCCGGCAGAGTTGGGGCTCCTGAGCACCCTCTCCAATGGGTAGGCCGAGATGACTTTGATGGGGTGGCCCTGGAAGTAGTGCCGCAACATGCGCGAGGCCACCAGGAGCGCGAGCAAGAACTTCTGAGGCATGGGATAGCGTGGCCTCGCGTCCCGCAACACTGTGCCGACGAATTGCACCGGGTGCTCGATGAGGACTGGCGTGTTGGTGAGGCCCGCGTCTTGTGCAAACTGGGGTGCCTCCTGAGGTGGGGGGCCCCTGGCGCCTAGTCGCTTACGGGAATCTCTACGGTGTCATCCTGTCGAGCTTGGTCTTCTGTTGCTGCCGCTATGACTCTTGCTGCGCCTTCCTGATCTTGCGTCATCTTGGCTGGCGACGTAGCTTGGCGCGGTGCCCTCTTGGCCTGGTGCTCCTCCCGAACTGCCACTAGTGTGGCGCTGGCGGAGTATGGAGTGGCGGCAAGATGAAGTACTAGAGGCTCGAGAGGCCGTGGCGGCACAAGCACCGGTGGGCTGGTCAGGTATCTCTTGAGGTCTTCAAAGGCTCGGTCAGCCTCTAGAGTCCACTCGAACGGGCCCTTCTTCTTCATCAGCTTGAAAAAGGGTAAGGCACGCTCTCCTAGCTTGGAGATGAAGCGCCCCAATGCAGTCACCCGACCAGCCAGCTTCTGCATTTCCTTGAGGGTCTGCGATGGGCTCATGCCCTCAATGGCCTTGATCTTCTCTGGGTTCGCCTCGATCCCTCTGTGTGACATGAGGAATCCCAGCAGCTTGCCGGAAGGGACACCGAACACTCATTTTTCTAGGTTAAGCTGCAAGTTCACCTGGCGCTGGCTTTCGAAGGTCTCCTCCAGGTCTTGGATCAAGATTCTCGCCTCCCGAGACTTCACCACAATGTCGTAGACGTAGGCCTCCATGTTCCTCCTGAGCTGCCGCCCTAGAGCGATGTGCATCAGCCGCTGAAAGGTCGCACCCGCATTGCGCAGTCCGACGGGCATAGAGGTGGCGCAGTACACCCCACACGGGGTTAGGAAGGCTGTCTTTTCTACACCTTCCACTGCCATCTTGATTTGGTGATACCCTGAGAACGCGTCCAGGAAGCATAGTAGGTCACACTCGGTGGTGGAGTCGACAATTGGGTTCACCAGCCATTCGGGGTACCTAACCTCACGAACAGCACCTACCGCCTCCAACTTGCGGGTCTCTTGGACGATGAAGGCCTGCTTCTCTGTGGACTGCCGCCTTGCTCGTTGCTTCACAGGGCGCACATTGGGGCACATCCCTGAGGTGGTGCTGAATCACCTCTCTCGGGACCCCCACCAGCTGATTGGGCTCCCATGCGAATATGTCCTTGTTCGCGCGCAATAATTTCACCAATTCTTCCTCTTGGCTGGGGTTGTGGCCGGCACCTATGGTGAAGGTTGCTCCTAAGGAGTCATCCTCGTCGACCGGCACCTTCTTGGTCTCTGCCTTGTCTTGGGTGAACAACTGCTTCTTCTTGGTTGGTCTGGCCTCCTTGGCCTCGGGGGCGCCGGTGCCGACGGGATGCGCCGCCGCAGCGGTCCTGATGGCCAGTTTGAGCGCTGTCACGGCCTCCTTGGTATCCCCCTTGATGGTGAGGACACTTTTGCTTCCTAGCATTTTCATGAGGTTGTAGGCTGGATGAGTCACCGCCATGAACTGGGCCAGAGCTGGGTACCCGAGGATGGCGTTGTATGGGAGGCCGATGCGGGTGATGTCGAAGTCGACCAGCTCAGTGTGGTAGTTGTTGCGCATGCTGAAGGTGACGGGAAGGCGGATCTGCCCCAGGGAGCGAGCAGCGCCACCACCAACTCCTGAGAAACGCTTGCTAAGGCTAAGTCACTCGAGCGGCACGTGAAGAAGGCTGAAGGCCTCCATGGAGAGCAAGTTGAGGCCAGCACTGTCATCGATGAGGGTCTTGATGACAGTCACATTGCAGATGGTGGGCGTGCAGAGCATCGGAAGCATGACCGAGCCGGTGGTTGTCATAGCCCTAAAATAATGCTTGTAATTAGTGGCATTGCATCCATTCATCATGTCTAATTTCTGAAAGCTGAACTGAGGAAATTTGAAAGCCTCAAAATTTAATTAAAAGAAGGGCAAATAACCCTGGAAAATGCACCCAATGTTCCCAAAATGCTCTTCGTTGATGTTTGATATTTTTGGCAATGGTCTTGATCCAAACCAAAAATAATGAACATTTTTAAAGAATAATTTGGGGCACTGATGTTAAATCATATTGTATTTTCAATTTGAATTTATATTCATATAACTAGAATATATCTTCAAATGCTCCTGAGATAATTTATGGGCATGTGGCTAGGTCCACGTATGCAACATAAAATATTTCAGAAAGATTTGACATGAGTTTGAATTCTATTTTGAATTTAAACAGTGGCGAATAAACAAATAAAAGAAAACAAAACAGAAAAAAAACAGAGCAGAAACTCACCTGACTTACCTGGCCCAGCTCCTCCAGCCGGCCCAGCCCACCTGGCTAGTGCCAGTCGTCTTCAACCTCAGCCAGTAGGCAGAGGCGAAGGTGGGCATGGCACGCACTGAGGCCGCCACCTCCTCCCTGCTTGCCTGACGCCCCCGAGGCTCTCTCCCAGCGCCACGGAGACGGCCACGGACCCCCCTCTTTCTCTGGGTCTCTCTCCCTCTCGCTCCCTCATTGTCCCTCATGGCCGAAGCCGCCATGGCCACACTGCCGAGAACCACCGCGGCTAGCCACTCCCTCGCTCCATCTCCGCGTCCCCGAGCTCCTCCACAACCCCGTGGACCTACACACTCGACGCACGCGACCGCAGGAGCCCCGCAACGTCGTCCCCGCCGTCCTCATCGCCGCCTTTGTCCGGTGATCACCGTCGTTCGATTCGTGCCGTCCAGGACTTCCCCGGCCTCAACCTCGACTCCGTTCGACCCCTCTGTGAGCCTCCATCGTTCCCCCTTGTTTCCCCTCTCCAACCCTTCCTCTAGCCGTGCTTTTCGTCAGAGCCGGGAGCTCATGCCCGCCGGCCATGTCGCCGTCGTGTCTACAGACGACGTCGCTTGTGCCTGGGCGCGTCATCGTGCTCGGGTTGCTCCTAGGAGACGACCCCGACCACTAGCTGGTCCTGCCGTGCACTGGAACACCGAACCCATGCGTGTCGCCCAAATGCTCGCCGGTGTCGTTCCCGGCCACCGCGCACTCAACCACCTGCACCGTTGGACGTGACACTCCTCCAGCTGGCCGTAGGACCTAGCCATGCGCCCAGCCAACGCCTGTGGCGCCGTTCCGAGTGCCTCAGCCGCTCTGTTTGGTCGCTGGCGACTAACCCCGGCGGCCGCTGACATGGACCCGTCATTAGCACTAATGACGGGGCTAACTAACCCACTAGCTCACTGACGTATGGGCCCCACGCACTAATTAACCCCGAGTTATTCCTGCTTAGATTTAACTTAATTACGGTGGCCCCACGTGTCAGCTTTGACTTTGGTCAAGTCAACGTTGACCGGTCCCACCTGTCATCCAGCCAAATCAGCTTGAGACACTAATGTATGGGTCCCACAGGTCAGGTTTGACCTGGCCGACCTAGTTGACCAGCTGACGTCACAGTGATGTAGTGCTGACGCAATAACTCATATTCTAGATTTAACTTAATTTGGGAAATTCTAGAAAATGCCCAAAACTTCTAAAATTCATAGAAAATCAACCATAGCTCCAAATCAAATAATTTATATATGAAAAATGATCAGAAAAATCCAAAGAATCTGATTATGGCATTATCATGCATGTTTGAACAACTTATGCCTGCTGATCAGGTCAAATCAAATAAGTGGCATTTAAATAATCACATATGGAGTTGAATTTGAATCTTTGGTTCAAACCAACTTCATTTAACCTGGTTTTAGTTGCATTAGCTCAAATCACAGCATATTGACATGTCATGATCAGGCATCGTAATGTGCATTGCATTGATTGTATTCTTTCTGTGTTTGCCGGTGATTGTCCCCCCCCCCTCGGTAGACGTATGTTTCGACGACGTGTTCGATGACACCGATGAAGAGCTATATCATCTTCAGAAGTGCCAGGCAAGCAAAAACCCCTGGCTCATTCCGATACAATCCCACTCTCTTGCTCCTGCTCTCTTTTACTTCATTAGGACAACAACGATTCATCTGTTACTTGCTGCGGTAGTTGAACCCCTTATGCATGACCAGTCACTGCCACAGTAAATAGATGAAACCCACTAGCACGAGTAGGAGTTGTTTGAGCCATGACCTACTCATTCATGCTTGTTTGTCATGTCTGCTATTGCATAGAATTGTGACAGGTCTGATTAATCGGGGATGAATCGGAGGCATGTGAACATGTCCTACTGTTGTGAGCTAAGTGTGTGAACATGATTTGGTAAAGGTATCGATGCGAGGCCATGTAGGAGTACATGGTGGGTTGTTTCATTGAAGCCGTCCTTAGGAACTGAGTTCTGTGTTTGTGATCCATGAAACAGCTACTACCACACATTGGGCCCTGAAATATAACCCTGCTCGACTTACTGACCCCTCTCGTCCTTTGTCTAGGAGTTGCAACTAGTTTCTGGTGTTTATAGGATATGTGTTGGCGGCCGTGCGTAGCACTGACCCTAGGGGTGGGCTATGATGCGGTAGATACACCGTGGTACGGTGTACCGGGCGCCCGTTTGGTGTCTCGGGAACCCTGCACACATCGTTTGGGGCTGTGAGCGAAACTCCGGTCGGATCTCCTCGCGGATGGAACCCGAATAGGCGATAAACCTGGACTAGAGACTTGTGTGGTTAGTCAGGTCATGGTCTACACCCACGTCGGCTTTCGCTTGAAGTCTGCCGAGCACATGTCGTGTGCAGACGCTAAGTGGTGGAAACATGTGCGACGAAGTACACCCCTGCAGGGTATAAAACTATTCGAATAGCCGTGTCCGCGGTAAAAGACTTCTGGGTTTCCTATAACAGTTCATAGACAAGTGAAAGTGGATACACTAAAATGCGCAAGATAAGCGTGAGAGCTATGGATGGCGTTCTCGTAGGGAGACGGGAGCGGATTCATAGTGGTGTATTGATATGGTGAATATGTGGACTTGTGTGCACCACCTCAAAAGAGTTACTTGCAGTCGTAGTTTAAGATAGCCACCGAGTCAAAGCTGGCTTGCTGTAGTTAAACTCCACCACCACCCCTGTTGATACCGATGCATATGTAGCTAGTTCTGATGTAAGTCTTGCTGAGTACTTTTGTACTCACGTTTGCTTAATTTATGTTTTGTAGAGAGACTTCAGTCTCGCTAGTAGTTTCGCATGGACTTCGACATTTAGCTTGATACCTCAGCTACAATCTTGTGCCCTCGGCAGGATCTGGTAGATAGTCAGGCTTCTCAGCCTTTTTCATTTGTAGATGTCTGTACTCAGACATGTTAAGCTTCCGCATGTGCTTTGATTTGTTTGCTATGATTGTTTGGTCATGAGACCCATGTTTGTAATATCTCGCTCCTCGGAGCCTAATGAATAAATACTTGAGTTGTAGAGTTATGTTGTGATGCCATGTTGTATTTACACATATCGAGCATATTGTGTGTATGATTGAAATGCTTGGTATGTGTGGGATCCGACAATCTAGTTGTTTATCCTTGGCAGCCTCTCTTATGGGGAAATGTAGTCTAGTGCTTCCATGAGCCATAGTAGTCCGCTACAGCCTGGTTCACTGGAGTCCTGTTAGCCCAGCACTACTGCTCAGGACACTTGACTGGCTGGCATGTGTTTCACTTCGTTCCTGTGTCTGTCCCTTCGGGGAAATCTCACACGGTGACATCCGGAGTCCTGCCTAGCCTGCTACAGCCCGGGTTCCCGGAGTCCTGTTATCCCAGTGCTACAGCCCGGATTCACACGCTGCTGACCGACATGCTCGATGTGATTCATGTATGCATGTCCCCATAGGTTAGTGCTGCTTTGGGTTCACGACTAGCCATGTCGGCCCGGGTTCTCTGTCATATGGATGCTAGCGACACTATCATATACGTGAGCCAAAAGGCGCAAATGGTCCCGGGCCATGGTAAGGCGACACCCGTGGGAATACCGTGCGTGAGGCCGCAAAGTGATATGAGGTGTTACCGGCTAGATCGATGTTACTTGGAATCGGGGTCCTGACAGCGTTGGTATCAGAGCCTGACTGCCTGTAGGATTACCAAGCCAAGCTGGTTGAAGTTGAGTCTAGAAATGCTTAGTTATGTAAGGGAATTGATTTTGGAAGGGAACGTAAGGCTCTTTTTACTCCTTTACCCTATGCCCTTCTGATCTGAGTCAACCTCTTCTTCTATACGGGGATTAAGAACTAGGCCTTCTCATCTATCTATCAGGATGACGTGTTACTAATCCATAGACTTATAGAATTGATAGTTTCAAGCCTCAGTTTAGTTCCTACTACTTCCATATGTCATAGATGGCCTCAGAACTTCGATATTGTGATGTTGAGTGGTTATGCCACCATTTTGCAGGATGTCTCAAATCATTTTGAGCATTTACAGCCGTTATGCTGTCCGAGTCATCCTAGGTTTCTAAATAGTCTGATGCACTTGCAAATCTTTCCTCCATGTTCCCATTGTATTTTTGGGCCAGATTAAGCACACTAATCGGTGTGTTGAGGTACTCCGTTGCCTTGATGTGTATGTTGGAGTTATTATTATGACCCTAGGTGTTTCAAGGAGTCACCTAGTGATCTAGCCATGTTTTGCATCCCCAGTGTGTGATTCTGGCCATTATTCTCGAAAGCATCCCATGATGCCATGTAGTGGTAGGTATTCTATTCATGGTTTATTGAACCCGAGATTCACCCTACTTACCTCATGTTGATAGTGTTTGATAGTTCCTTTAGGATATTAGTAACCTTTGCGATAGTCCATGAGGTCTGTGGTACAATGTTCTTCCAATACCATGAACCAATATGGCAGGAGTTCTCTTAACCCAAAATATCACAATCAGAGTACTCCTGAGGAGTTCTCCATTCTATATTGTGACTCTGCCAGTTCAACATTTCTGCATGGGTTATCCGGAAGAAATAACATGCTAATCCATGCATCCATAACTCAGAAAATTATATGTTCCTTAGAGCTGTCCCTCTTTAGTTGTATTCTGACCCTCGTCCATCAATTGTTGGTCAAGAGTAGTTGTGCATTGGTGTTATCGATGCCTATTATTCCTGTGATCCGTCAAGCCATTCTATTGCGGAATGACTAGGAGAAACAAACTCCAGTACCTCATCAATATCTAGGATTGGGTCAAAGCAGTTGTATTCCGCAGATCAATCCAGCTTTTGTTCTGTTCTACCTTGGAGTGTTGTCTCCTTATGTCAGAATTGTCATGAGAATTGCACCACCTCTTATGAACTCTTGATGAAGTGATATTTCTCTCCATCATTATTCATTCCTCGGTTCCGTGTTGTTGCAACCGGAATACCGACAAGTGAACCGTGATGTGTGAAATCAATACTCCTAGCAACTAGTTGCTTGGTAGTAAATGGACAATATTCTCATTCTTAGCGTGTTGGTTATTGAATCATCATTCTAAGATAGATTGTGCTACTAGTCCTTATTTCTGGTGCACTCTTCGATCAATGAGTTAGGATTATTCAATCCCTTGCTTATTTGATCATATCATCTTGCTCCGAAAAGCAAGATTGTTCTCGAGCTTAATAACATATCGGTGGTTCGTGATGTTCCGAATATCTTCTCAAAAGTATTACCAGGTTGTCACCTGACCGATATGTTGAGTTCATGATCAAGTTGGTTTTCCAATAAACCACTCTTTCTCCAAGAACCTATGTTGGATATCCCTGAGCTAGTTGGTTAAGCCAAACAACAACTTGGAGAGTTGGAAGAAAAGCTTGTCTAAATTAGTTCATTCCAAAGGGATATCCTTGTGTGTGTGTGTGTGTTGAAGAAAGATGATATCTTCATCGATTGGTCCTCGTGATCAGTTATTGGATCTATTGTCTTGTCCAAACTTTGATTTGAGTATGGGCTATTGTCAAATCAAATTAGAACCAACGATATTCGTAATGTTGTCTTACTCGTGGTTGACCCCTCGAGCATGCACCATTATATCTTTGGGACTGACCAGTGCTATCACCTTGTTCACATAATGGTGGAATTCCAGTGATATGGAAATCCCGATGAGTTGTTGTTGAGCCCATCAGTAGCATCTTATCTCCTCCATGATTCATGTTGAACATTAAGCTAGTGTTGGAAACTTTTGTAAGCATTTCTTCATGCTAGCTCATGAAGCATACGCTTGGATGAAAGAAGTGACTTCCTTTGGATCACGTGCATTTGATGCAAGTTGCCACCGTGGATTTGAGAAAGTTTGTTTTGCTTCCTCTGGAATTATCCCAAATCAGTCATGCGTACGTGCGAAGTATTATGTGGTTTGGAGACTTGCAACCTTCATTCTATATGTGTCCCTAGCACACCAAGCTACTGATTGATTTGTTCAAGGAGAAGAAGTTCCTTTTAAGAGCTAACCCGGGCTTAATCAAGGACTTCATTATCCGCAATGATGGTTCCCCACCTGAACTCGGTAGTGTTTCTTTGTAAGACTACTACATGGTCATGCTTGTCTGGGACAGCCTGTTCACATGTTTGTAGCAGAACCAGCTCATGTTTTGGAGCTTTCTACCATAGTCCATTTCCCGAGAATCTCGCAACGCCATATCATCGAATTGTTTTGAAACTTTCTGTTGCAAACATGTTGAGTCTGAAGTATCCTGTTACTAACCAGATCTAAATCTCAGGCAGATATGATGGTTGGAACATTCCAACATTTGCATTTTGTTCCTAGCTTGCACCATCTTTATGCCATTTCACTATGGGCTGCCTCCTTAGTAATTATCATTCAGGATCATCTTCAAAATTGGTCCTACGATGGGTCCCATCTATTTCCGATGATAAGCAAAATCATCCATTGCGTTGTCTTCAACAAGGTAGTCCACATCATCCATCCAAGTCCGCGTATACCATTTCTTCGAGCTCTTTCAAATGATCAATTGTAAATTTCCTTAAGCTGGTATGAAGAGTTTCAATGATCTATGGATCAAAAGTAATTCTTTTGCCAGTTAAGGGAACAATCCAACGAGTCACCTTTCCCAAGGTGCCCCGTTACGGATCATGGCAATTATTTCCTAGCTATCTTGAAACCATGCACCATCATCTTAAGCGTGGAATTATTTCCTACCAAATTAAATCTTCATTATCTGTTTCTTTCCTTCCCTCCCGATGTGTGTTTTGAGTCTCAACTGAAGAGGTGTTCTTACGTCTCACTCCATGAGTCAATCTTGAGTTACCCGATCTCAAGAAGATCGTTTCTAGGAAAGTTTCTTTCTGTCGTCATTGTGTTTGATGAAGTTCCGGAAGGCAAAGACGTCAAGATCAATATGATGCGATAAATCAACATCTCCGAGAAGGACAGCTGGATCATGAAGATTGTGTA
The DNA here is from genome assembly GCF_003073215.2 of Triticum urartu. NCBI lineage: Eukaryota > Viridiplantae > Streptophyta > Magnoliopsida > Poales > Poaceae > Triticum > Triticum urartu. The sequence continues at coordinate 370,652,035 of NC_053025.1, read as the reverse complement.
GTTTTGTGTCCCCTCTGTCTCCTTACCTCAGGTCTTGAATCTCGGGACGAGATTCTTGTTTAGTGGGGGTGAGTTGTCATAGCCCTAAAATAATGCTTGTAATTAGTGGCATTGCATCCATTCATCATGTCTAATTTCTGAAAGCTGAACTGAGGAAATTTGAAAGCCTCAAAATTTAATTAAAAGAAGGGAAAATATCCCTGGAAAATGCATCCAATGTTCCCAAAATGCTCTTCATTGATGTTTGATATTTTTGGCAATGGTCTTGATCCAAACCAAAAATAATGAACATTTTCAAAGAATAATTTTGGGCACTGATGTTAAATCATATTGTATTTTCAATTTGAATTTATATTCATATAACTAGAATATATCTTCAAATGCTCCTGAGATAATTTATGGGCATGTGGCTAGGTCCATGTATGCAACATAAAATATTTCAGAAAGATTTGGCATGAGTTTGAATTCTATTTTGAATTTAAATAGTGGCGTATAAACAAATAAAAGAAAACAAAACAGAAAAAAATAAAACAGAGCAGAAACTCCCCTGACTTACCTGGCCCAGTTCCTCCAGCCGGCCCAGCCCACCTGGCTAGTGCCAGTCGTCTTCAACCTCTGCTAGTAGGTAGAGGAGAAGGCAGGCACGGCGCCCGCCGAGGCCGCCACCTCCTCCCTGCCTGCCTCACGCCCCTGAGGCTCTCTCCCAGCGCCACGGAGACGGCCACGAACCCCCCCTCTTTCTCTGGGTCTCTCTCCCTCTCGCTCCCTTGTTGTCCCTCATGGCCGAAGCCGCCATGGCCACACCGCCGAGAACCACCGCGGCCAGCCACTCCCTCGCTCCATCTCTGCGTCCCCGAGATCCGCCACGACCCCGTGGAGCTACACGCCCGACGCTCGCGACCGCAGGAGCCCTGCAACGTCGTCCCCGCTGTCCTCATCGCCGCCTCTGTCCGGTGATCGCCGTCGTTCAATTCGTGCCATCAAGGGCTTCCCCGGCCTCGACCTCGACTCCGTTCGACCCCTCTGTGAGCCTCCGTCATTTCCCCCCTGTTTCCCCTCTCCAACCCTTCCTCTAGCTGTGCTTTTCGTCAGAGCCGAGAGCTCACGCCCGCCAGCCATGTCGCCGTCGTGTCTACAGACGGCGTAGCTTGCGCCTGGGCGCGTCATCGTGCTCGGGTTGCTCCTAGGAGACGACCCCGACCACCAGCTGGTCCTGCTGTGCACCGGAACACCAAACCCGTGCGTGTCCGAACTCCGGCCGCCGCCCAAACGCTCGTAGGCGTTGTTCCAGGCCACCGCACGCTCAACCACCTGCACCGTTGGACGCGGCACTCCTCCAGCTAGCCGTAGGACCTAGCCATGCGCCCAGCCGACGCCTGTGGCGCCGTTCCGAGCGCCTCCGCCGCTCTGTTTGGTCGCCGGCGACTAACCCCGGCGGCCACTGACATGGACCCATCATTAGCACTAATGACGGGGCTAACTAACCCACTAGCTCGCTGACGTATGGGCCCCACGCACTAATTAACCCCGGGTTATTCTTGCTTAGATTTAACTTTATCACGGTGGCCCCACGTGTCAGCTTTGACTTTGGTCAAGTCAACGTTGACCGGTCCCACCTGTCATCCAGCCAAATCAGCTTGAGACACTAATGTATGGGTCCCACAGGTCAGGTTTGACCTGGCCGACCCAGTTGACCAACTGATGTCACAGTGATGCAGTGCTGACGCAATAACTCATATTCTAGATTTAACTTAATTTGGGAAATTCTAGAAAATGCCCAAAACTTCTAAAATTCATAGAAAATCAACCGTAGCTCCAAATCAAATAATTTATATATGAAAAATGATATGAAAAATCCAAAGAATCTGATTATGGCATTATCATGCATTTTTGAACAACTTATGCCTGCTGATCAGGTCAAATCAAATAAGTGGCATTTAAATAATCACATATGGAGTTGAATTTGAATCTTTGGTTCAAACCAACTTCATTTAATCTAGTTTTAGTTGCATTAGCTCAAATCACAGCATATTGACATGTCATGATCAGGCATCATAATGTGCATTGCATTGATTGTATTCTTTCTGTGTTTGCCGGTGATTGTTGTAGCGACCCGACCCGAATGGATCAAGTCTACTGTGCTCCGGTGTCATCCCTGGATCAGTAATGCTGACACCACACAGTACATCGAAGGATTTATAGTAGAGTGGCATTCACACACTTATTACATCGTTGTCTCAAAGAGAACTTATTACAATAAATATGGCTTAAGGCCATCTAATAATGATAACAGTGGAAGACTCGGAAGATAAATGGGTCCATTAACTCCAATGGCATCACTGAGTATAGAACCACGACCTAAAAGCACCTTACTCCTTGTCTGAAAAGTCTGCAACATGAAAGTTGCAGCCCGAAAACGGGTCAGCACATGGAATATGCTGGCAATGTAACACATAGAGAGTAATGGAATGAAACAGCTATACTATATGCATAAATGGCTGGTGGAAAGCTCTATGGTTACAGTTTTGCGTAAAGCCAGTTTTTCCCTACTGCAAAGGAATAAATTTATTTAACTATCATGGTAGTTGTTAAACATCGAGAATGATTGACAGCATTCCGATCCCAATTAAGTGAAAAATTAAAACCCAACAACATTAATTAGAAGTAACGTGATGAGATTCACATGATATTCAAGTACTAGATACTCAAGTTGTCCATAACCGGGGATACGGCTAATCATGATTAGCTTGTTACACTCTGCAGAGGTTTGCGCACTTTTCCCCACAAGACTCGATCGCCTCCGTTTGGTTTCTCGCACTGCAGGGTGTTTGAGAAGACGGATGACCGAGACACAGTCTTTCAGAACCGCTAGCACCTTACATGTGGGTAGACCGGTACACCTACTTTCCCCTACATCTGCTAGTCTACCCGTAAGAGTTCGCACGACTTAATCAACTATGCCAGAGCCCATAATGGCTTGTGGCTACACACGGAAGTTACTAGCATGAATGATCTTATGATCCCTTTGAGCTTGGGTGGCGGTCCGAAATAAAAACAGGCAAGTCCCGATAGACATCAGGTGCCTCAATCCACCCAGATGTGTATTTAAGTTGCCACCTTAAGTAAACCATTAAAATTAACATCACATCTGTCATGGATATCACTCACCCAATCCACGTCTACTAGCATAGCATGGCATAATAAGCAAACGTAGAAGTAACTCCCAAAGGTTTCATAATAATACAGGTGATAGGTACTACCTCATCTACTTCCCATCCCACAATTTAATTAGATCCTAATCATGCAATGTGAGAGGATTGATCTAATGCAATAAAACATGGGTTGTAGAAAAGGTATGATCAAAGTGTACTTGCCTTGCTGAGAATTCGCGAGTCCTAGGGTTTCGAAGTAACAAGCGGCGCAATCCGGGTGATCTATCGCGGACAAACAACAAGCACACAATAAGTACTCATCTAATGCACAGGAAAAACTCGAACAAGAGAACGAACCAGAAAGTTCAACTTAAGAACTCCGGTTGCAAAGAAAGAACGAACCGAACAAAGAAACGGAAAACAAACGGCGAAAGAAAACAACTCGGTTCTAGCAGGTTGAAACTAGGTCAAATTTTATTGTGGCAAAAACTTGTTCAAGTTGATTAGTCAGAACGGCAGTTTCGAAACGAAACTCCAGGCGCTTGGATCACCTGATTCCGATAAACGAGCGAGAAGAAAGACTAGAACGAAGATCGGATTTGAGATCACGATCGCGGAATAAATCCGACGAAAAGAAAGAGACGAACGGTTAAACGAACGGATGTTCGTTAACCGGGAATAATCGGTGATCACGTTCATTGAGACAAACGGTCCGATAGAAGAACGAAAACCGATCTAGGGTTTTGGAAGAAAACCGAAACAAAGCAGGAAGAAAAACCGGAAGAAAAAAAAGAGAAAAAAAGAGAAGAACCGGAACGGTTTTCTAGAAGAAAAACCAAACCGAGGAAAAGAAGAGGCGGCGCGGCTACCTCGGGAGGCGAGGCTTCGGGCGGCGGCTTAGGGCGGTGGCGGCGGCTTAAGGCGGCGACGGCTTAAGGCGGCGGCGGGCTTGGGTGGTGGAGGAAAAGAGAGGGGGGGTGAGTATATATACTAGGATGGGGGTGTGACTTGGCCAAGGGGCAAGGGGGGGGGGGCGGCGGCCTAGAGTCCCGCTGGGACTCGGCTTCGCGCGAGGGGCTGGGGGCGGTGGCGGCTGGCTGGGCCTTGGCCCGGCTGGCCTGGCGCGCGGGAGCTGCTCCTTTTTCTTAAATCGGTTTCGCGCGCAGAAAAACAAAAGAAAAACTATCTAAACGAACTCCGAAAAATCTAGAGTAAATTTTCCCCGACTCCTAAAAATGAGTCGAACAAAATGAACTTTTCTCCGGGCCTAAAATGCAATTTTTGAAAACGCGCATTTTTCCCTATCCAAATAAAAAGCAAACAAAACTCCAGCAAAACCAAAATTTGATTTATTCATTAGATCTTCATTTTTCCTAACTTTGGGAAAGTCATATTATTCCCTCTCTCATTTTTTTGATATTGGAAAAATAATTGAAGATGAAATAAATAAATCAAATGATCCTCTTTTTCCAAAATTTGAGAGAACTCAAATATGAAAATAACGAAATCTCCAACTCTCTCCGTGGGTCCTTGAGTTGCGTGAAATTTCTAGGATCAACCAAAATGCATGAAAGCATGATATGCATGATGATCTAGTGTATAACATTCCAAATTGCAAATTTGGGATGTTACAAACCTACCCCCCTTAAGATGAATCTCGCCCTCGAGATTCGGATTGGCTAGAAAATAGGTGAGGGTGGTCCTTGAGCAAATCTTCTTCTCTTTCCCAGGTGGCTTCATCCTCTGAGTGGTGGTTCCACTAAACTTTGCAAAACTTGATAACCTTGCTGCGGGTAACTCTGCTGGCATAATCGAGAATCTTGACTGGCTTCTCCTCATATGTTAAGTCATCCTCCAACTGAATCGCTACAAGCGGTACTGTATCTCTTAGCGGTACCTCCGCCATCTCGGCGTGACATTTCTTCAGCTAAGAAACATGGAATACATCATGAACTCCTGACAGTCCCTCTGGTAATTCCAACTTATAAGCGACTTCTCCCATACGTTGCAAGATCTTATACGGTCCAACGAAACGCGGTGCTAACTTTCCCTTAACTCCAAAGCGCTTAACTCCTCGAAGTGGGGATACTCGGAGATAAACTCTGTCTCCGGTTTCGTAGACTGTCTCCTTGCGTTTAGAATCTGCGTAGCTCTTTTCCTGGACTGGGCTACCTTGAGCCTATCGCAAATCAACTTAACTTTCCGTTTGGACTCCTTAATCAAATCTGGTCCAAAGAATTGACGGTCTCCAACTTCGTCCCATGACAATGGTGTCCTGCACCTCCTTCCGTATAAAGCTTCGAAAGGTGCCATCTTCAAACTGGTTTGGTAACTGTTGTTATAAGGAAACTCCGCATACGGCAAGTTATCGTCCCAGCTAGATCCATAATCTAGTGCACAAGCTCTCAGCATATCTTCCAAAATCTGATTGACTCTCTCGGTCTGTCCATCTGTCTGCGGATGAAAAGCTGTGCTGAACTCTAGTCTGGTTCCTAAAGTTTCATGCAACTGATTCCAAAATTTTGAGGTAAATTGAGTTCCTCTATCTGATACGATACTCCTCGGAACTCCATGCAAACAAATGATCCTAGTCATGTATATCTTTGCCAACTTAGCACTGGTGTAAGTGGTCTTAACTGGAATGAAATGTGCTACCTTTGTCAAACGATCAACTACTACCCATATCGAGTCATAGCCTGCTTTCGTCCTGGGTAGTCCTGTGATAAAATCCATGCCTGTCTTATCCCACTTCCATTCGGGTATCGGCAATGGTTGTAACAATCCTGCTGGCTTCTGATGCTCTGCCTTTACTCTCTGACATACGTCACAAACTGCTACATATGCTGCAATATCCTTCTTCATTCCGGTCCACCAGAATGTTTCCTTCAAATCCAAATACATCTTGGTATTCCCTGGGTGAATCGAATACGGTGAATCATGTGCCTCGTGCAAAATCAACTTCCTGATCTCCGGGTCATTGGGCACATAAACACGGTCCTCAAACCATAAGGTATCGTGCTCATCCTCACGAAATCCCTTTGCTTTTCCTTCGCTCAATTTCTCTTTTATAGCAGCAATCTCCTTGTCAGATTTCTGAGCTTCTCTGATCTTATCCATCAATGTTGACTGAATCTCGAATGTTGCTACATAGACTCTCGGAACTATTTCCAAACATAGCTCACGAAGGTTTTCTGCTAACTCGTTGGGTATTTTCCCCATTATTAGAGTATTGACATGGCTCTTACGGCTCAATGCGTCAGCTACTACATTAGCTTTTCCGGGATGGTAATGCAATCTCATGTCAGAATCCTTGATGAGCTCCAACCATCTCCTTTGTCGGAGGTTCAACTCCTTCTGAGTGAAAATGTACTTCAAACTCTTGTGATCCATGTACACCTCACAATGATTTCCAATGAGGAAATGTCTCCACGTCTTCAATGCATGCACTATGGCTGCTAACTCCAAATCATGCGTGGCATAATTCAACTCATGAGGCTTCAGTTGTCGTGAAGCATACAAAACAACTCTCCCTTCCTGCATAAGAACTGCTCCAAGTCCTCGACGTGAAGCGTCGCAATACACCTCATAATCCTTGGTCTGATCTGGAAAAATCAATACTGGTGAGGTAACCAAGCATTTTTTTCAACTCCAGGAAACTAGCCTCACACTCCTCAGTCCATTTGAACTTAGTATCCTTCTTCAACAATTCAGTCATAGGCTTTGCAATCTTTGAAAAGTTCTCAATGAATCTCCGGTAGTATCTTGCGAGTCCAAGAAAACTCCGGATCTCTCCAACTATTGTTGGTGCTTCCCATTCGGTTACGGTCTCAACCTTTGTGGGGTCAACTGCTATACCTTCTCCAGATATAACTTGTCCGAGGAATCCAACTTCCTTCAACCAAAACTCACATTTGCTGAATTTGGCGTATAACTGATGTTCCCTTAGTTTCTCCAAAACCAAACGCAAATGTTCCTTATGCTCCTCTTCATTCTTTGAATAAACCAGGATGTCATCAATGAACACTACGATGAACTTATCCAAAAAATCCATAAACACTTTGTTCATCAGGTTCATAAAATAGGCAGGTGCGTTAGTCAATCCAAATGACATAACGGTATACTCATACAGTCCATATCTTGTGGTGAATGCTGTCTTAGGTATGTCCTGCTCTCGAATCTTCAATTGATGGTACCCTGATCGCAAATCGATCTTGGAAAACACTTTAGCTCCTTGCAAACGATCAAACAGATCATTAATCATTCGCAGTGGGTACTTATTCTTGATGGTTACTTCATTCAATCCTCGATAATCAACAACCATCCTTAATGATCCATCCTTCTTTTCCACTAGAAGTACGGGTGATCTCCAAGGCGAAGAACTTGGGCGAATGTAACCTTTATCCAATAACTCCTTAATCTGATTCTTAATTTCCACCAAATCCTTGGCTGGCATCCGGTACGGTCGCTTCGATATTGGGCCTGTACCTGGCAATAACTCATTCAAAAACTCAATGTCTCTATCCGGTGGCATGCCTAGCAATTCCTCAGGAAATACATCAGGAAAATCCTTCACCACTGGTACTTCCTCTTGCACAACTCCTGTTAGGCAGTTTACTTGTGTCATGTTTGGCACATGCCGGGATACATACTTGATCCTTCTTCCTTCTGGTGTGGTAAGCAAAATTGTCTTACTGGCGCAATCGATGTTTCCTCCATACATCGACAGCCAATCCATACCAAGAATCACATCCAGACCTTGGAACTCCAGAATAATTAAATCCGTTGGGAAAACATGCCTTCCTATACATAATGGGACTTGGAAACATCCTTGTCTGGCCATGTACTCTGCTCCTGGCGAGCTTACTAGCATAGGCGTTTTAAGAATCCTAGTGGGCAGGCTATACTTTTCCACAAATCCCCTTGATATGTATGAATGCGATGCACCAGTATCAAAAAGAATGAGTGCGGTAAATGTCTTAACCAAAAACTTACCGATTACTGCATCAGGCTGATCTTCAACCTCCTCAACATTAATGTGGTTCACCTGCCCCCTATTGAAAGGGTTCGGCTTCTTCCCAGAGCTTCCATTGCCATTTCCATTCTGGCCTTCGGGACATTCATTGGCATAATGTCCGGTCTTGGAACACTTGAAACAAGTGACTTGACTCAGATCTCTCTTGGTTGGGGTCGATGGGGTGGTACGGTTCTGGCCGTTGCTTCCTCCATTCCCATTACCATTCTTGTGGCCATTATGGTTGTGCGAACTACCTCCTCCATGGGTATGCTGAAACTGAAATCCCGGTTTAGGGGTAAAACGGGGCTTCTGCTGGGTTCCAGAGTTATACTTCCCCTGTCCATACTTCCTCTTACGGTTCTCAATCTCTATTGCTTTCCTTCAATCATGATGGCACGACCTACCAACTCCTGGTAGTCGTTGAAACTTGCTACCATCAATTGCATGCTTAGTTCATCATTCAGTCCTTCCAGAAACTTCTCCTCCTTAGCTGCATCCGTAGCAACGTCATCTGGGGCATAACGTGCTAACTTGCTGAAGTCGTCAACGTACTGGCCAACTGTCCTTCCTCCTTGGCGTAAGTTGCGAAACTCATGCTTCTTCATGGCCATAGCTCCTGCTGAAACATGGGCAGTGCGGAAAGCTTGCTAAAACTGATCCCATGTGATAGTGTCAACTGGGTAAGTGGTTGTGAAATTCTCCCACCGTGCTGCCGCGGGTCCGTCAAGCTGATGTGCGGCAAACTTCACTTTCTCACCATCTGTGCATCCTGCAGTGGTCAACTCCCTTCCTATCTTGCGGAGCCAATCGTCTGCTACTATTGGCTCGGTGCTACTGGAAAACACCGGCGGATTCAGCCTAAGGAAACGGGCTAAGTGGTCAACAGGTGGTGGTGGTGGGTTGTTGTTGTTGTTCTGCTGGTTCTGGACTAACATCTGCATCAATTGATTCTGCTGCTGGATCAACTGAGTGAGCTCCGGTGGGAATCCATTGCCACGTCTCGGAGGCATCTGAGGGTTTAGAAGAGACGAGATTTAGGAATAGAGTGAGGTCTAAAGAGAAAAACACTACCCCAATGCACATGAGCAAATGCACACAAAATCACTTCATTCAATCAAACAAGGGCTTACAAACGGTCTAACTATCGCAAAAGTGCTCGAACTATTGTGTTTACATGGGGGAATACTACTACTATCTGGTGGTCATCTAGAAATTTGAACCGGTGGAAGACTCCATGATATCTGCTCCAGCTTCGTCTTCAAAGTCGGGTTCAGTTGGATCCGAATCGGTGTCGTCGATGATGATGTAGTTGTCCGGACATGCGACGTACTCGTCTTCCTCCTTGGATGCTAACTTCCTCTTGAGTTCTTCAATCTCCTGCTTAAGATCGCCATTGTGTCTTGCTAGAGCTACGATCTCGTCCATGTAGTCCTTGCGTGTAGACTTCAGTTCTCCTTCTAGCTCGATGATCCTTGCCTTTGCATTCTTCAACTCTATCATATCATTGCACATCTGGTTCTCGTGGCATCGAATGTGCTGGTTTAACTCCTGGATGAAAGATGCAATGGATCTATCCTTCTTGGTGCTGACTAACTCCCATTGTTCGTCTCGGCGTCCGCAAATCTGGTAGATAGTGTCCTTGAGGTCTTCTTGATAAACTTCTCCAATGCGTCCCATGGTGATATGAGCTGCCATGCTCCTTCCCGGACTCCAGGTTGGTGCATTGAAAACACTATCTATGGGCTTCGTGATTGGTGCGAATGTCCTTCCCGGAACGTGAGCTTGAATCTTCCAGCGCTCCTCTTCAGGCAGAGTGGCGTTGAAGGTTCCCGTGAAGCTTGGTAATCCAATGTTCAGGTACTTGGTGACTTCCTTCAAGTGAAATCCAAAAGGTGTGCCTTCATCCGGTTGAGCGTACTTAATCTTCGCATTCGCCATCCTAAAAGGGTAGAAAAGATGAGGAGTTAGAAAATGAGAAGAGAATGGTGATCTGTGGCTTTAACTTAGTGGTCGTGTCCTACAGTCAGCGTGTGCTCTGATACCATCTCTGTAGCGACCCGACCCGAATGGATCAAGTCTACTGTGCTCCGGTGTCATCCCTGGATCAGTAATGCTGAAACCACACACTACATCAAAGGATTTATAGCAGAGTGGCATTCACACACTTATTACATCGTTGTCTCAAAGAGAACTTATTACAATAAATATGGCTTAAGGCCATCTAATAACGATAACAGCGGAAGACTCGGAAGATAAATGGGTCCATTAACTCCAACGACATCACTGAGTATAGAACCACGACCTAAAAGCACCTTACTCGTCGTCTGAAAAGTCTGCAACATGAAAGATGCAGCCTGAAAATGGGTCAGCACATGGAATATGCTGGCAATGTAACACATAGAGAGTAATGGAATGAAACAGCTATACTATATGCATATATGGCTGGTGGAAAGCTCTATGGTTACAGTTTTGCGTAAAGCCAGTTATTCCCTACTGCAAAGGAATAAATTTATTTAACTATCATGGTAGTTGTTAAACATCGAGAATGGTTGACAGCATTCCGATCCCAATTAAGTCAACAATTAAAACCCAACAACATTAATTAGAAGTAACGTGATGAGATTCACATGATATTCAAGTACTAGATACTCAAGTTGTCCATAACCGGGGACACGGCTAATCATGATTAGTTTGTTACACTCTGCAGAGGTTTGCGCACTTTTCCCCACAAGACTCGATCGCCTCCGTTTGGTTTCTCGCACTGCAGGGTGTTTGAGAAGACGGATGACCGAGACATAGTCTTTCAGAAGCGCTAGCACCTTACATGTGGGTAGACCGGTACACCTACTTTGCCCTACATCTGCTAGTCTACCCGTAAGAGTTCGCACGACTTAATCAACTATGCCAGAGCCCATAATGGCTTGTGGCTGCACATGGAAGTTACTAGCATGAATGATCTTATGATCCCTTTGAGCCTGGGTGGCGGTCTGAAATAAAAATAGGCAAGTCCCGATAGACATCAGGTGCCTCAATCCACCCAGATGTGTATTTAAGTTGCCACCTTAAGTAAACCATTAAAATTAACAAACTCACATCTGTCATGGATATCGCTCACCCAATCCACGTCTACTAGCATAGCATGGCATAATAAGCAAACGTAGAAGTAACTCCCGAAGGTTTCATAATAATACAGGTGATAGGTACTACCTCATCTACCTCCCATCCCACAATTTAATTAGATCCTAATCATGCAATGTGAGAGGATTGATCTAATGCAATAAAACTGGGTTGTAGAAAAGGTATGATCAAAGTGTTCCTTGCCTTGCTGAGAATCCGCGAGTCCTAGGGTTTCGAAGTAACAAGCGGCGCAATCCGGGTGATCTATCGCGGACAAACAACAAGCACACAATAAGTACTCATCTAATGCACAGGAAAAACTCGAACAAGAGAACGAACCAGAAAGTTCAACTTAAGAACTCCGGTTGCAAAGAAAGAACGAACCGAACAAAGAAACGGAAAACAAACGGCGGAAGAAAGCAACTCGGTTCTAGTAGGTTGAAACTAGGTCTATTGTGGCAAAAACTTGTTCAAGTTGATTAGTCGGAACGGCGGTTTCGAAACGAAACTCCAGGCGCTTGAATCACCTGATTCCGATAAACGAGCGAGAAGAAAGACTAGAACGAAGATCGGATTTGAGATCACGATCGCGGAATAAATCCGACGAAAAGAAAGAGACGAACGGTTAAACGAACGGACGTTCGTTAACCGGGAATAATCGGTGATCACGTTCGTTGAGACGAACGGTCCGAAAGAAGAACGAAAACCGATCTAGGGTTTCGGAAGAAAACCGAAACAAAGCCGGAAGAAAAAAAAAGAAAAACGGAAAAAGAAACGGAACTGGTTTTTTAAAGATAAAACCGAACCGAGGACTAAAGAAGTCAGGCGGATAAGCTTTCTTTGAGGCCGATGTTTTGTTTTGACAACGAGCCGTGAGCAAGGCCTAAACAAGCTTACAGGTTGGGGCGTTCATTTAAAGCTAATTCTGCAAGCTCCTATGGGACGTTTGCAAAGATCTTGCTATCTCCCTTGTTTCTTGCATAAGCTGCAAGCTCGTGGGCCACCTTGTTGCTGTCTCTCCTGACCACCGACCATGTAATTGAACTAAACATAATGGCCTAGTTCTTGATGTCGTTTACAAAGTGGAATAGTCGCGGTCTGTCCGGAATGGTCTTCTGCAAGAGGTTTCAAGGACAAACAATCAGACTCAATAATGATTGGCCCATGATATTCTGTGTTTAGCTCCTTCAGTCCCATCAACACTGTCTCTGCCTCCGCTTCTTCTATCCCCGCGCTAGGTTTGATCGTTCGGCATACCGACATTGCGACCAAACCCTTGTAATCCCTTGTAACCATCCCGAGACATGTCATGTCTCTCTCACCCAAAAAGGATGCGTCGACATTCATCTTCCAACTATCAGGCGGTGGAGGGTTCCAGCGGGGGATCTCATTTGATGTGTGTGCTCCGCCCACTTGGCAGCGGGCTTGGGCGGTGGAGGAAAAGAGAGGGGGGTGAGTATATATACTAGGAGGGGGTGACTTGGCCAAGGGGCAAAGGGGGGGCCGGCGGCCTAGAGTCCCGCTGGGACTCGGCTTCGCGCGAGGGGCTGGGGGCGGTGGCGGCTGGCTGGGCCTTGGCCCGGCTGGCTGGCGCGCGGGAGCTGCTCCTTTTTTTTATCGGTTTCGCGCGCAGAAAAACAAAAGAAAAACTATCTAAACGAACTCTGAAAAATCTAAAGTAAATTTTCCCTGACTCCTAAAATGAGTCGAACAAAATGAACTTATCTCCGGGCCTAAAATGCAATTTTTTTGAAAACGCGCATTTTTCCCTATCCAAAAAAAAGCAAACAAAACTCCCGGCAAAACCAAAATTTGATTTATTCATTAGATCTTCATTTTTCCTAACTTTGGGAAAGTCATATTATTCCCTCTCTCATTTTTTTTGATATTGGAAAAATAATTGAAGATGAAATAAATAAATCAAATGATCCTCTTTTTCCAAAATTTGAGAGAACTCAAATATGAAAATAACGAAATCTCCAACTCTCTCCGTGGGTCCTTGAGTTGCGTGAAATTTCTAGGATCAACCAAAATGCATGAAAACATGATATGCATGATGATCTAGTGTATAACATTCCAAATTGCAAATTTGGGATGTTACAATTGTCCCCCTTGCTCGATGACGTGTTCGATGACACCGATGAAGAGCTATATCATCTTCAGAAGTGCCAGGCAAGCAAAAACCCCTTGCTCATTCCGATACAATCCCACTCTCTCGCTCCTGCTCTCTTTTACTGCATTAGGACAACAACGATTCATCTATTACTTGCTGCGGTAGTTGAACACCTTATGCATGACCAGTCATTGCCATAGTAAATAGATGAAACCCACTAGCATGAGTAGGAGTTGTTTGAGCCCTGATGTGCCTACTCATTCATGCTTGTTTGTCATGCCTGCTATTGCATAGAATTGTGTTAGGTCTGATTCATCGGGGATGAATCAGAGGTGTGTGAACCTGTCCTACTGTTGTGAGCTAAGTGTGTGAACATGATTTGGTAAAGGTATCGATGAGAGACCATGTAGGAGTACATGGTGGGTTGTTTCATTGAAGCCATCCTTAGGAACTGGGTTCTGTATTTGTGATCCATGAAACAGCTACTACCACACATTGGGCCCTGAAATATGACCCTGCTCGACTTAATGACCCCTCTCGTCCTCTGTCCAGGAGTTGCAACTAGTTTCTGGTGTTTATAGGATATGTGTTGGCGGCTGTGCGTAGCGCTGACCCTAGGGGTGGGCTATGATGCGGTAGATACACCGTGGCACGGTGTACCGGGCGCCCGTTTGGTGTCTCGGCAACCCTGCACACATCGTTTGGGGCTGTGAGCGAAACTCCGGCCGGATCTCCTCGTGGATGGAACCCGAATAGGCGATAAACCTGGACTAGAGACTTGTGCGGTTAGTCAGGTCGTGGTCTACACCCACGTCGGCTTTCGCTTGAAGTCTGCCAAGCACATGTCGTGTGCAGAGGCTAAGTGGTGGAAACATGTGTGACGAAGTACACCCCTGCAGGGTATAAAACAATTCGAATAGCCGCGTCCGCGGTAAAGGACTTCTGGGTTGCCTATAACAGTTCATAGACAAATGAAAGTGGATACTCTAAAATGCGCAAGATAAGCATGAGTGCTATGGATCCATAGTGGTGTATTGATATGGTGAATATGTGGACTCATGTGCGCCACCTAAAAAGAGTTACTTGCAGTCGTAGTTTAAGATAGCCACCGAGTCAAAGCTGGCTTGCTGCAGTTAAACTCCACCACCACCCCTGTTGATACCGATGCATATGTAGCTAGTTCTGATGTAAATCTTGCTGAGTACTTTTGTACTCACGTTTGCTTAATTTATATTTTGCAGAGAGACTTCAGTCTTGCTAGTAGTTTCGCGTGGACTTCGACGTTTAGCTTGATACCTCAGCTACGATCTTGTGCCCTCTGCAGGATCTGGTAGATAGTCAGGCTTCTCAGCCCTTTTTCATTTGTTGATGTCTGTACTCAGACATGTTTAAGCTTCCGCATGTGCTTTGATTTGTTTTCTATGATTGTTGGGTCATGAGACCCATGTTTGTAATATCTCGCTCCTCGAAGCCTAATGAATAAATACTTGAGTTGTAGAGTTATGTTGTGATGCCATGTTGTATTTACACATATCGAACATATTGTGTGTATGATTGAAATGCTTGGTATGTGTGGGATCCGACAATCTAGTTGTTTATCCTTGGCAGCCTCTCTTATGGGGAAATGTAGTCTAGTGCTTCCATGAGCCATAGTAGTCCGCTACAGCCCGGTTCACCGGAGTCCTGTTAGCCCAGCACTACTGCTCACGACACTTGACTGGCCGACATGTGTTTCACTTTGTTCCTATGTCTGTCCCTTTGGGGAAATGTCACACGGTGACATCCGGAGTCCTGCCTAGCCTGCTACAGCCCAGGTTCCCGGAGTCCTATTAGCCCAGTGCTACAGCCCGGATTCACACGCTGCTGACCGACATGCTCGATGTGATTCATGTATGCCTGTCCCCATAGGTTAGTGCTGCTTTGGGTTCACGACTAGCCATGTCGGCCCGGGTTCTCTGTCATATGGATGCTAGCGACACTATCATATATGTGAGCCAAAAGGCGCAAACGGTCCCGGGCCATGGTAAGGCGACACCCATGGGAATACCTTGCGTGAGGCCGCAAAGTGATATGAGGTGTTACCGGCTAGATCGATGCGACTTGGAATCGGGGTCCTGGCAGTGGTGGTGATAGAGTGGTCTTCTGAGCTGAAGGTGAGGTCGGCCTCAGGCGCGGCCCAGCCCGGCGGAGCCCCCGAGCACGTGGAAGCGGTACCAATCTGGCGGAGGAATGGCTTGATGTGGCGCTCTGAAGGTGGCGCCTGTGAGCCGCCTAGCAGGGCCGCGACCGCGTGGTGCGCCGGTGCCGTGTAGTGCATAGCGAAGAGGTCGCGGAGCTCCTCCCAAGACGCCACCGTGGATCCGGCAAGGTTGAGCAGCCAGGCGCGCGGCTTGCTGGCGAGGGCCACGGGAAGCCAGTTGCCCATGACCTTGTCATCACCCCTGGTTTCAAGGACGGCCTCCTCGTACGCTAGTAGGAAAGCTGACGGGTCCTCCGCGACGTCGTAGCATGGCGGCATCTCCGGCTAGAACTTGGGCGGCTACTGCACCTGCCGCAGGGCGGGGGCCAGGGCTCGGAGCCCCCTGGCCCCGTCACCAACGCTGACCGTCGGAGTCGGTGGCAGGGCGCCTGCCATGTGGGCGAAGCGCGGTGTCGGCGGAGCACAGATGGATGGAAGAGAAGGTACATCGCACCCATACCCGGCGCGCCAAATGTCAGATCACGGGTTCCGACAAACCCTCAAGGTTCGAACACTGGGGTGCATGTGAAGGTTTTCTCTCTATCTATCCACGCCCTAGATCTCTAAGATCTCGCGGACAAACTACACGAACTCATAATACAAAGACGCAAGATTTATACTAGTTCGGGCCACCATTTTGGTGCAATACCCTACTCCAATGTGGTTGTGGTGGATTGCCTCTTGGGATGATGATGAACAGTACAAGGGGAAGAACAGCCTCCTGAGGTTGAGGTCTTCTTGTGCTTGGTGAACTTGTGTTGGTGAGATGATCTTGGATCAGTCTCCAATCATTTGGTTATCAGGTCCCTTCTCTACTGTGGTGGCTAGTTGTACTTATATAGGCCCTAGTCCTCTCCCCAAATATTGAGCGGGAAGGCAGCCAACAACGGCCAATTCGAAAGGGGACAACTAGTACAACTTATCCTGACAAAAGTGGTCTTCGCCTGGCAAAGGCTCTGGTGGTGACGCCGTCATGGGCTCCATGGTGACCTCTGTCTTGCTGTCCTTCTGGTCTTGGTCTCGTTGGACCAATATGGAAACCTTTGCTTGATGCCTCGGTACTTCGCGGCTGCGCTTTCCCCCTTGGCACCAAAGAGGAAGCAAGGACACTGCGCGCTGGCACCCGCCTGGTGCCCGTCTGGTCTCGATCGTCATGGCTCACGTCACGAGGACCTCATGAGGTTTGCCTTGCCTTGATCTCTCCGCCCCTCATGAGCCTGCCTGGCGAGGCTGCTCCTGAGGAGGTCTTGCGTCGTCCGCTTCGCGAGGGTCTTGAATGCCTTGTTGATGAAGATGGGTCATACAGACCTGCCAGCCCAGCCACACCGTCAGCCGCAGGCAAGCAAGTCTGGGGACCCCCGTTCCCAGAACGCCGACATCCACAATGTCGAGTCCCTAGACCGCGAAGGCCCAGGCGATTGGGATGGTCTGGACTGCTGATGCCGGCTGGTGGCTGCGCTTGCTGAAGCGTTGGCTAGTAGAAACCATGGCGGAAAGCCTTGGCCACCAGGGATCGCGAGGCGGCGTGGTGCCCGCACTCGCCCTGGTGTGTGTCGAGGAGGATCTCAATGCCCTTCTCCTTCTTGACGCAGCGCTGGAACACGCCGGTGGAGCTGCGCTTGACGAGCCCGTTGTTGATGATGTTGTAGGTGGACGCTCGGCGCTGTACTTGCCGAGCTTCGGTCTCGTCAATGGGGAGGACACCGTTCTCCAGGAACTCTGAAATGGGCAGGGCCCAGGATGGTGCCGCAACCCCGGTGAGGACAGCAATCACGATGGGTTCCGGGGTGGCAGCCCCCGACCCGGGTTTAGCGGCCCCAGGGCTGGGTTGGGGTGTGGTCGGGATGGCTAGATTAGTCCCCGGGCCGGGTTGAGGTGCGGCCGAGTCGGCTGGAGCAGTCCCCGGGCCGGTTTGAGGCATGGCCGGGTCGTCCGGGACATGGATGGACCCGGAGTCTGGAGACGGCTTGACAGAGGGATTGTGCAGGTGCTCGAGGAGAAAGGAAAGGCCCCTCGTGAGGGGCCCGGCTCCCCGACGCCCAAGTGGGGACGCGGCCATCCCCGCAAGCACACCATGACTCCCACCATGGCCCCCCGCTCCCGGGGTGGCGCCGTTGCGCGTGGTGGGGGTCGCTTCGGTCACGGCAGCCCCGTCGATGAGGTGAGACGTGCCATGGTTGCGCGGCTTCCACGGCCATGCTTCCACTCGGCAGAGGTACTGCCGGAGTTCATTGTCTAGTCGGAGGATCCGACCTGTAACTGGCTTCAGCTTCCGCGCTTCTTCGTCGATGAGCTGCCAGCCTCTGGTCCAGGCGGGCTCTGGCTGTAGGCGGACGGCTGCTGCAGCAGGGCTTCCTAGGTCGCGGTTGAAGTATCCGCCGTGGGAACATAGCTCTGGCCCATGGTTGGCAGACATTCGCCCCCGCGCGTGGCCTGGGCAGGCGGTGCACCCTCCCTTTCAAGTATGACGGTGATGCGACCCTCTATGCGAGAGTGTTTGGGGAAGATGGTCACCGCGCCGGGTGCTGCCCCGAGACGAACAACAGCGAGGAGGTGCTCGGTCTCGGCGATGACCACGATGAGGGCGAGCCCGCTGGCCGCGCCTCGTCCAGCTACGGTGGCTCTTCTCCTGGCGAAAGCTCCAGCAGCGGCGGCTACGACCAGCCACCACGCTGTCGCGCTCGCTTCGAAGGTGGTAGCGGGTCTTCTCGTCGCCGCACCTCCGTGAAGCGTGAGGAGGGATCCGGCTAAGCTCGGGACGTCGCTGGAGGCCTGCCTCCGTGGTTCGCTGCAACACCGCTTTTGTTTTGTTCCTCTTTTCTTTCCTGCATCAAAATAAAACCAGTATGGGCCCGGAGGGGCGTGTATCGAACTGTGATCCCTCAATCATTACGCTATGCTTGTTATTTCTGTGTTGTGTCGTTATTTTGTGCGGAGATAACTTAGCCTGGCGCGTTCGGGGAAGCCTCTTCTTCAAGAGGCACTTGTTTCCTCGTGCCCATCTTGGCTTAGTGGTTGCTCAGGAACTGCAAAAAAATTGTTAGGAAGCTCGCTAGGAGACTTATCGTACACCCGAGCCTTGACCCAGCGCTTTATATTGCGGTACCCGAGGAGCACAGATTAGGAGAGATGTGCCGGTTGGTGGGCTCGAACAAGGGTGCCTCGCCAGAAAGCAGACCGAAGGCAGAGAGAAGGACCAACACAGGAGGAAGAAACCCTCGCGAAGGCGCCTTCCTAGCCCCCACGCGCGAGAGAGAACACAAGCGAACTGGATTCGGAAAAGGTGGCAAAAGGCGACGGAACCAAACCAGCAAGGAACACAGGAAGCAAACTTTGATTAAGAGAAGGCAAGCCAACTACGGAAAGCAAATGAAAAGCCGCGTCCGGCACCTAGTCTAGTCTTCAAGTATTCTCACCAGTGCGGAGCTAAGTGCTGCCACTAGGCGTGGGAGGGAGCCCCTGAGGACCGGGCGTGGCACTCCTGAGACTCCGGGGCGTATACAACCCCACTCATTATTAGGTGAGAGTGTCACAGGCGGTGATTCTTCACAGGCATCGGGCCTTCTTCACAGGCACTAGGCCTTTCTTCATAGGCACGGGGCCTTGCTTCACAGGCACTGGCCCTTGCTTGATAGGCACTGGGCCTTGCTTCAAAGGCATGGGCCTTGCTTCATGGGTAGAACTTCTAGAGGTGCTGGATGTTCCAAGCGTTCTGGATGGGCACCCCGTCCTGCGTTTCCAGGCGCGCAGTGCCAGGCCTGGAGATATGGACGACCCTGAACGGGCCCTCCCACATGGGTGAGAGCTTGTGCAACCCTTCCCTGGAGAGGACCTGCCTGAGGATGAGGTTGCCTGCCTCGAGCGTCCTGGAGTGGATGCTGCGGCAGTGGTACGCCATTGCTCCTGGGGTGCGCCACCGAGGCGTAGCAGATCTGCGTTCCAACGTTAGCACAGTATGTTTTGAAGTGGTTACTGGTGAACTGCGAGCCGTTGTCAGTGATGATGCGGTTGGGGACCCTGAAACGGCTCACAAGGCCCTAGATGAACTTAACCACCGAACCTGCTAGGATGGTGCGGACGGCTTCCACTTCGCCCACTTGGTGAACTTGTCGATGGCGACGTAGAGGTAGTGGTAGCCCCCTGGTGCTCGAGGGAA
The DNA here is from genome assembly GCF_003073215.2 of Triticum urartu. Taxonomy (NCBI): domain Eukaryota; kingdom Viridiplantae; phylum Streptophyta; class Magnoliopsida; order Poales; family Poaceae; genus Triticum; species Triticum urartu. Next base: position 370,632,244 of record NC_053025.1, on the reverse strand, counting down.
TGGGCCCAAGATATCCAGCCCCCGGACCGCGAACAACCATGTGAGCGGTATAGTCCGGAGGCCCTAAGCTGGCTGATGAATGTGCTTGGCGTGGAACTGGCAAGCTTCGCAGGACTTCACCAGCTCAGCTGCGTCGTTGAGCGCCGTGGACCTGTAGAATCCACTTCGGAACAACTCGCCAACGAGAGTCCGTGATGACGAGTGGTGTCCGTAGTCCCCGTCGTGTATGCCAATCAACAACTCCTTCCCCTGGTCCCTGGAAATGCAACACAACGAAACATCATTTGGTTGCTTCCTGTACAACTCACCATCCTGGTTGCAGTATGTCGTGGCTTGCCGGGCCACGCCCTCTGCGTCCTCTTCCTTCTCCGGTACTGCCCCTTGCATCAGATATTCCTTAAATTCCATGGTCCAACATCCAACTTGAGGCTCGAGCGCCAGGAGCAAGCGAGCTCCTGAGGTTGGGACACAAGCTGGGGCTCCCGTGGTAGGCTGTTCTGGGAGATCCTGAGGTCCAACATTCTGCAACTGACGGAAACGATAGATTGGATTGATATCCACAAGGAGACGAGAAAACTATTTCACCAGGAGGATAATTAAAAGAACTTGGATCATTTATAATCACCATAAATAGCAACAATCCTTAGGGAAGGCTTTAGGTGAAATATAACCCAAGATAACTCCAATGACGAGGTTTTGAATATCTCATTCTTAACAACATGTGAGTTATTAAACATGAACTCAAATTATCAAGAATGACATAATACCACCTCAAAAGATGAGATAAGAATTGATTGCACTCCGGATGAAAGATGAAGAATGCTTGATCTCCTCCTAAAAGAATCTTGATGATCACTTCGAGAAGGAATAAATCATTGGAGAACCATCATGTAGAGCCTCCATGAAGAACTCCGGTAAAAGAATGATCACAAAGAAGTGAAGGATGACAAGAATAAGATTGATACCTTGCAATGATTAGATGAAGCTTCACAATGATAAAACCGAGAAAACTTGGAACTCCGGAAAAGGAAAGATGAAACCATTGAAATAGAGAATTTTGATGAACCTCCGGAATAAGGAATTAATCGCTTGGATGAAACAAGAATAAGAATTACATTATGCTTATCATTCATCAATTTAAATTGATGAACAACCAAAGGATTTGGCATACTACTTATTCTCATAGAAAAGATTACGATAGATATTGCGCAACCTTAGAAAGGTCTTCGACGGTCCACCGGAAGGATTGAAACAACGAATAAATTGTTATGATAACCAAGAAAGAGAATTCTTGAACGAACCACCATAAGAATTGAAAAACGAACAAAATAAAGGAATGAATCACCGGTAAGAATTAGCAAGTGAACGAAGATGTTTGAGAGAATTTAGATCCATGAGAACGAAGAGATTACGAGCTGATTAGAGAGAATAGTTGAATGACGCACCGGTAAGATTGGAGAATGAGAGCTGAAAGCTGAGAATGAAAAAGTCTTCTGAAATGATGGGCTCTGGATAATCGAACTGAAAGTACCCTTGAATATCTCCTGATGGGTGAAAAGGATTCTGACAATCGAAAATAATTATGAGAGGATGGCAACAAGCTAGCACCATGAATCTTGAAGAGAATGGAGCAAGATTAAAGAGAAACTCTTCTTCGGTCTTCAATATCTGAGAATGACGATGAGAAACACCACCAAATTGTTGAGATACTCCGGGATGAAAAATAGAAAAGGTTGAGCCAATGATGAAAGAATTTGAAGATCTTGGAGAAAGGCATTTGACTGATGATAAATCATTCTTACGTCAAACTTCAAAAGATTTGGGAATAGCTCCGGGAAAATAGAGGAGTCAGGTAAGATCCTGGAAAAAGACCTGTGGGTTAAGGACCACTCAAAGAAACACCGTTGAACGATTTAAAAGGAAGATTGCGCCGGTTGAATTAAAAGGCTTAAATGAGATAACATCCTCGAAAGAGTTTGAACGAAAGCAGAGTTGAAAAACACGAATCTCCGAGATATCTAAAGCACTCCGGAACAATTGAATAGCGAGAAGTGAATGAATATAGGTGCACCGGCATGAGAAGGTATTTGAAACGAGGAAAAGATATGATCCACACAGCTTGAATTGGATCAACCGGAGAAGAAAAGAGAACGAAGAATGATGAGCTTGAGGCTCCGTTAGTATCTTCATGAGAATCACCGGATAAGAACATTGATTGAAAGAATGAGGAGACTTCCCATCAATAAAATGTATACTTGATTAAGATATATAAGTCCATGAAGAATAAGGGTGGGAGGGCGGGAAAACAAAGACAACTTGGGATGGATGAAACGAACGCCGTTGAGAAGACTTGAGTTGATCTTGTGGATGTTGAAAAAGATCGGATCCACTTGAAGAGAGAACACGCCGGTTGAAAAGGATTAACAAGACAATCTCGATAAACGAGAAGGATTAGTATTCACATAGGAATATGAGAAGACCGCTTAGGAAAGGTATGGAATCAACTCTTGACTTCGAAGCAACTCGAATACTACAACCCAAAATAAAAACAAAGGGTTGGCTTGTAGAATAAGCCGGAACAAACATATGATAGAGATTTCGTCCGATGTTTTCATGGTGGGGCCTACACAGGCTCGATCGTACAACACCATCATGTACAAGGCAGTGCACATGACATACGAAGCGTCCCCGAGTCGGCATAGCCAAGGACTCTTTAAGACACAATGAGACCAGTTTAAAACCAACCGTGAATAGGCGGACCACTAGACATTGAACCCCAATTTCATATCATACATCTGTCGAAAAGATATCCTAAGAGCTACTTGAATTCCCACTTATAAACTCCCGAAACTTTCCCGGTTATGCAATCAGGTGTTGGGGATACAAGGGAAGCATAATATCTCACCCAAAACAAGCAAATCCTACATCCAGCTGTATCCATCCTTCAACACATAACCAAGAAACCTTCAGAAATCGTTTACCTCAACCTTCGAAAAGCATCCATTATAAGAGTTATGGCAATACTCCCGAACTCCCTCCCCAGTACTGGGTGGCATCGAGTTTATCTCACCAACAACTTCATAAAAGAGATTTTCGATGTCGGCGAACTCAGGTATTCCAGAACTGCAATGATAAAATTGTGACGACAACACCTCGGAGCTCAACTCCCCGGGACACTGCCACAACCCCTAAATGACAGGAGGCACCAAGAACAATGTTCTCGTCACAAATCGATCGGAACGATTCCAAGATACCCGCGTGATCCTAAAATTATTTTAGTGAAATTTGAGAAGAGAAAGAGTCAAAACTCCACGTCAGGATGCCTCACCAGAGCGATGAAGGGACTGGGGAGTAAAAGGAATTCCTAACTTTCCGATATATAGATCCTAAATGACTCAAAACATTTTTCTAGACTCAACAACGCCAAAGATTCGATCAAGCAGGGGGCTCCTAAGGTCGGGGAAGGCTCTGATTACCAACTTGTAATGCCCTCGGTGCAGCTATATCTCCCACGTGTCGAAGCACGACTTAGAGGCATAACCGCATTCAAAGCAATGTCGCAAGTGAGGTAATCTTCACACAACCCATGTAATGCATACGGGAAAAGATACATAGTTGTCTTACACTCGCCACTTCACACAATACATGAATAAAGCATTACATCATCCAGATACAATCAAGGTCCGACTACGAAACCAAAATAAAAGAAGACTACCCCAAATGCTACACAAATCCCCGATCGACCCCAACTGGGCTCCACTACTGATCAACTAGAATGAAACAACACAAAGGACAAGATCTTCCACGAGCTCCTCCTTGAGCTTGGTTGCGTCACATGCACGGTATCATCGGCACATGCAAACTAGTTTTGGAAGTATCTGTGAGTCACGGGGACTCAGCAATCTCACACCCTCGCGATGAAGACTATTTAAGCTTATAGGAAGGGTAAAAGGTATGAGGTGGAGCTGCAGAAAGCGACTAGCATATTTGGTGGCTAACAACGCAAATGAGAGCGAGAATAGAAGGCAAAAGCACGGTCGAACAACTATGATCAAGAAGTGATCCTAGAACAACCTATGTCAAACATAACTCCAACACCGTGTTCACTTCCCGGACTCCGCCGAGAAGAGACCATCACGGTTACACACGCGGTTGATGTATTTTAATTAAGGTTAACTTTAGGTTTTCTACAACTGGACATTAACAAATTCCCATCTGCCCATAACCGCGGGCACGGCTTTCGAAAGTTCAAAACCCTGCAGGGGTGTCCCAACTTAGCCCATCACAAGCTCTCACGGTCAACGAAGGATATTCCTTCTAGTGGGAAGACCCGATCAGACTCGGAATCCCGGTTACAAGACATTTCGACAATGGTAAAACAAGACCAGCAAAGCCACCTGAATGTGCCGACAAATCCCGATAGGAGCTGCACATATCTCTTTCTCAGGGCACACCGGATTGTCCAAGGTTCCGGTAGGCCAGCCCAGAGTTGCCCCTGGTGGCCACCGGCAGCTGACATGTTGGACCAACACTCAGAGGAGCACTGGCCTGGGGGTTTAATAAATATGACCCTTGGGCAGGCCTACCCAAGGGAAAGAAAAGGCTAGGTGGAAAATGGTAAAACCAATGTTGGGCCTTACTAGAGGAGTTTTATTTAAGGCGAACTGCCAAGGGGTTCCCATTATAACCCAACCATGTAAGGAACGCAAAATCCGGTAACATAACACCAATATGACGGAAACTAGGGCGGCAAGAGTGGAACAAAACACCAGGCATAAGGCCGAGCCTTCCACCCTTTACCAAGTATATGGATGCATTAATTAAATAAGAGATATTGTGATATCCCAACAAAATATCCATGTTCCAAACATGGAACAACTCCAATCTTCACCTGCAACTAACAACGCTATAAGAGGGGCTGAGCAAAGTGGTAACATAGCCAAACAACGGTTTGCTAGGACAAGGTGGGTTAGAGGCTTGGCTTAACAATATGGGAGGCATGATAAGCAAGTGGTAGGTATCGCAGCATAGGCATAGCAAAAGAGCGAGCAACTAGCAAGCAAAGATAGAAGTGATTTCGAGGGTATGGTCATCTTGCCTGAAATCCCGCAAGGAAGAAAGATGAGTCCATGAAGAAGACAAACGGACATAGCCGAACAGGTCCTCACAAACGCGACGTTATCGGAACCAACCTGAAGAAGCAACACCGGAAAGAAGCACACAACATAGTAAACAACCAACACATAAGCATGGCACGATGCGCAAACAAGTATGATGCATGTCCAGTTTAATGAGGCATGGCATGGCAAAATGCACAAACAACCCTACAAATTAAGTGGAGCTCAATATGCAACTCCGTTGCATAATGACAAAACACCACAACAATTATTTAGTTCTCTCCCGTTGAAGTACTCAACAATGTTAAATGTTGGTTAACATGGCAAGAGGTGAAGCATAATGAAACTATCTAACTAGGCAAGTTTAAATGAGGCCGGAACAACAAAATAACAAGTCCAGAAACTCCTCATGTGCATATTTTGGTTACGGTACTGTTGTGCCCTAAACCATATTTTATAGTTATTAAACATGCAAGATGATGCCACCATGTTAAACTAGGCAAAATTCTACCCCATTTACATATAAAGTTTAAGAAATTTGGAGCTATGATTAATTAGTTATGAATTAAATCATTTTAGCATGTCATAGGAGCAAAATTACACAAAACAGCATTTTAAACATTTCAAACATGGATGAAAAAGACATATTATGAAACTAGACGAAAAACTAAGCATTTTACATATAAAATTTGTTATCATCCGATGCACGGTTTGTGAGATATTAAATGCATGATGATGAAGGACTTTTCTGTAAAACTGCACTCTCTAGGATAATAGCTAAATTCCCAGATCTGAAAAAAAACACAGCAGGCTGAAACTGGGCGGACTGGGCGCTCACCATGGGCCAAGCCCAGTTAGTGAGGGTGGTTGGCGGCGGCCTCAGGGGCAGGACGGCTTAGGCGCGCAGCTGGGCCTCGCTGGAGACGCTAGGCCGACGTGGTGGACCGGTTCACGTAGGCGAAGGAAAAGGGTGGTCAACGAGGCAGCGCTCGGCTCGTCCCTGAAGCGAGGAACGAGCAGGCAACCGATGCAGACGGCGACGGCGAACAACTCTCCGGATCCGCCTGATCCGGGTGAGGCAGCGGTAGGGGAGGCCGAAAACGGGCAGGACGATGGCGGGGCACCCAGATCCGGTGGCCATGGGGGTCCCTGTACAAGGCTGGATATAGAGAGAGGTTAGAGGAAGGAGGAGACGGAGATGGCCAGGAAAAGAGGAGAAGGGCGGCGGGATCCGGCCTGGGAGGTCCTCCGGCGAGGCTTGCTGGCGACGAGGTCTCCGGCGACCGTACAGCATGCTGACGGGGCAGTGCAGACTCCCGGCGACGCTCGGGCAGAGGCAGTTGCCTCGATCCAGACTGGATCGGGCACTGCGGGAGGAGCAGTGGCGCTTCGGGCCCGGACGGGCTCTCGGTGGGCCTGCAGGGCCGCGGCGGCTTGGGGGTGGAGGAGGAGGCGCCAAGTGGTGGCGGCACTGTGGAGGGGTGCGGAAAACAAGGGGTGATGACTAGGGTTTCCAAAATTGGAGGAGGGGGTATCCATTTATAGGAATGGGCAAGGAGAGGGGGGTTTTAGTCCGTTTTTCGGACCCTCGGATCACGATCGGATGGCTCCGGACGGAGGGGAACTAGGTGGGGTTTATGGGCTGTCCTAGAGAGAGATGGGCTGAGAGGGAGGAGAGAGAGAGGCCCGGTAGCGGCTTCCGGAGACCGAAAATGTCCGACGAAAAGACCGGCTATATTGGCGTTATAGTTTAACGGTTGGGCTAACAAACGAACTCCGAATGCGGTGAAACTTGGCAGGCGACCTACTAACACTATAACAACACTGCATGCCAACTCTCATTCCATTCCAAGAACATTTTCTGGCCACTTATAAAATACTATTTCGGACATGTCGCGGGCGCGTGCAAGTGTGTCTGGGCTCAGAACGGACAATGGAGAGAACGAGGAGACCGGGACGGATGCAAGTTTCGAAAAAATATGCAGATGCAATGCGGATGATGACATGGCAAGATGCAACACACAAGCGAAAGGCAAGGCAACAACAGTGAATAACCGGAAGACATCTGGCGCATCGGTCTCGGGGCGTTACAAGACGACAATCATGATGGGTTCCGGGGTGGCAGCCCCCGAGCCGGGTTTAGTGGCCCTAGGGCCGGGTTGGGGTGTGGTCGGGATGGCTGGAGCAATCCCCGGGCCGGGTTGAGGTGCGGCCGAGTCGGATAGAGCAGTCCCCAGGCCGGGTTGAGGCGCGGCCGGGTCGTCCGGGACATGGATGGACTCGGAGTCTGGAGACGGCTTGACGGACGGATTGTGCAGGTGCTTGAGGGAGACGCCGGACGGAATGGACTGCCGGGACGAGGCGATCTTGGCGAGCGTGTCGGCCACCTCATTATCCTCGTGCGGGACGTGGAGGAATTCTCAACCCTCGAAAATCCGGACAGCTTACAGATGAGGAAGCGATAGCTTGCCATGTTGGAGTCGTGGGCGTCCCACTCGCTGGAGCACTGCTGGACGACCAGGTCCGAGTCGCCGAAGCATTGGATTCACTAGATGCTGAGTTCCTTGGCAAGCCGGAGGCCGTGCACAAGGGCTTCGTACTCGGCGACGTTGTTGGAGGTGGCGAAGTGGATCTGTAGCGCATACTTGAGCCGGTCGCCCTTGGGGGAGGATAGCACGATGCCAGCCCCCAGGCCGAGTCGCATCTTCGAGCCATCGAAGTGCATGCGCCAATGCGTCGAGTCTGGCAGCGGCGGCAGGTACTGGGTCTCGGTCCTGTCGAGGAGGAAGTTGGCCAAAGTCTGGGACTTGATCGTGGTGCGGGGCTCGTAGAGGATGGTGTGGCCAGCTAGCTCGAGCTCCCACTTGGTGACCCGGCCGGAGGCATCCCGGCACCCGATGTTCTCGCCGAGAGGGGCCGTGCTGACCACGGTGACGACATGCTCTTGGAAGTATTGCTTCAGCTTCTTGGCGGTGAAGTATACGCCATAACACATCTTCTGGTAGTGCGGGTAGTTCCGTTTCGAGGCGGAGAGCACCTCGCTCAAGTAGTTGACGAGACGCTGGACGGCTTGAACCTTGCCCTTCTCTGGTCGCTCGACCACCATCACCGTGCTGACCGACCGCGAGGTCACGGTGATATAGAGCAACAGCGGCTCCTTCTCGACCGGCGTGGCCAGGACAGGTGCGGTGGACAGCATGCACTTGAGATCTCGGAAGGCCTCGTCTGCCCGGTCGTTCCACTCGAACAGCGTCGTCTTCCTCATCAGTTGATACAGGGGCAAGGCCCTCTCGCCCACCCAGCTGAGAAACCCACTGACTGAGGCCAAGCAGCCGCTGAACTTCTGGACATCGCGCTGCCGAGCTGGTTGCGCATCCGCTCGATGGCCTTGATCTTCTCCGGGTTCGCCTCAATGTCGCGCTCCGAGACGAGGAAGCCGAGTAGCTTTCCGGCCGGGACGCCGAAAACGCATTTCTCTGGGTTGAGCTTGACCTTGTATTCGTGTAGGTTGGCGAAGGTTTCCTTCAAATCGTCGAGGAGCATGAGGTGCTGCTTGGTCTTCACCATGATGTGGTCCACGTAGATGTGGATGTTGCGGCCGAGTTGCGGCAGTAGGCATTTCTGCATGCAATGGTGGAAGGTGGCGCCGGCGTTCTTCAAATCGAATGACATGGTGATGTAGCAATACGCCCCGAAAGGGGTGATGAAGGACGTCTTCAAGGCGTTGTTTGGGTCTAGCTTGATCTGATGATAGCCGGAGTAAGCATCTAGGAAGGACAGGAGCTCGCACCCTGCGGTGGAGTCGATGACTTGGTCGATCCGCGGGAGGGCGAACGGGTCTTTGGGGCAGGCCTTGTTCAGGCTGTTGTAATTGATACGCATGCGCCAGGTCTTGTTCTTCTTCAGCACGAGGACTGGGTTGGCCAGCCACTCGGGGTGAAACACTTCCATGATGAAGCCGGCCGCCAAGAGTTTGGCGACCTCTTCACCTATGGTCCTTCTCTTCTCTTCGGAAAAGCGTCGCAGGGGTTGACGGACAGGCTTGGCATCCTTGCGGACGTGGAGTTTGTGCTCGGCGTACTTCCTCGGGATACCCGGCATGTCCTTGGGGGTCCATGCAAAAATATCCCGATTTTCATGGAGGAAGTCGACGAGCTCACCTTCCTATTTGCTGTCGAGGCAGGTGGCTGCGACAACGTACTTGCTGCAGCTGGAATCCTCTGGGTTCAACTTCACCATCGTGGTCTCTTTGGAGGGCTTGAACGTGGCCTCGTCGGTCGGCTCCTCGGTCGGGATCCAGGTGGCCGACGCCTCCTGGGCCAAGGCGACGATCCGGCCGAGTTGGCGCCGCTCCTCGGCTACGACCAGCGACTCGGCTAGCTTGGCGCCGTCTTAGGCATAGTCCAAGGACTTGCGGTAGTCGCCGGTGATGGTGATGAGGCCCTTTGGACCCCGCAGCATCATCTTCATGTAGGCGTAGTGGGGGACCGCCATGAATATGGCAAGCGCGGCCCTACCAAGCAGCGCGTGGTATGCACTGGACAGGTCCACAACCACAAACCAGATTGGCTCGCGTCGGAAGTGGCTGCTGTTGCCGAAGAGGACGTCGAGCCGGATCCAGCCGATCGGAGAGCAGGAGAGGCCAGGAACGATGTCTTGGAAGATCGTCCGGGTCGGCTCCAGGTCCTTGGCCTCGAGGCCGAGCTTGGTCATGATGTCATGGTAGAGGATGTTGATGCTGCTGCCTCCGTCGACGAGAACCCGGGAGAACTTGCACGTGCGCCGGGGCACGACGATGGTGGGGTCAAGGACGAGAGCGTAACCACCCGGGTTCGACATGATGGCCGTGTGGTCTTCTCGGGTCCAGGTGATCGGGCGCTCCGACCAATGCATGTACTCCGTCTTGGCTGGGACGACGGTGTTCACCTCCTGCCAAAGGAGGTGCTCGCTACGCTTGTCATCGCCGAAGCTGGTGAAGACTACGTAGGTCGCGTTCTGGGCCGGGTACGGGTCGTCGCACATCGCGCCGGCGGCCGGAGGCGGAGGCGGCTGCCCCGCTCCCGGAGCCGGAGCCGGAGGCGGCGGGATGTCGCCCCTGGCGATGCGCTTGGTGATTGTGCACTGTCAAAGCGTGTGCGTAGACGGCCTCGCGCCGCTGTGGTGCTTGCAGGGAGCGTCGAGCATCTCCTCGAAACTCATGGCGGGCTGCCATGCCATTTCGCCGGTGTTCCAGCGTTTGGCGGCCGGGTCGGCCGCGGGCGCCTACTCGGCGGCCGTGACGAGTCGGTTGTCGTAGCACTGAGCCGGTTGATCGGCTTTGTGCTTGTTCTGCTGGTTGTGCTACAGCCGGCTTCCCTCACCGGTCGGCTTCGGAGGCGGCACCGGCTTTGCCTTGCCGGCTTCGTCCAGTGCCACCTAGATTTTCATGGCAGAGTCGGTGTTGGCGTACTTGTCCGCTGTTACCATGAGCGCGGCCATAGTGGCCGGCTCGGAGCGCAAGATCTTGTGCTTGAGGAGGGTGTCGTCTCAGCACCCATTGACGAAGTACTCGATGGCTTGAACTTCATGGACGCCCTCGCAGCTGTTCCAAAGCTCGGTCCAGCCTACGAGGTACTCGCGGCCGGTTTCCGCCGGCCCTTCCACGCACATGGCGAGCTGACTGGGGCGGCCGGGTCACTTGTAGGTGCCAGTGAAGTTGCGCATGAATGCTTGCTCGAAATCGACCCACGTGTTAATGTTGCTGGCCGGCAGACTATTCAACCTGGTGCGGGCCGACCCCTGGAGCATGAGAGGCGCGTAGCGCAAGGCCAGGCGGTGGTTGCTGCCGGCGATGCCGATGGCAGTGGTGTATTCGGTGATCCAGTCCTCCGGCTTCACAGTGCTGTCGTACTTGAGGGTGTCGTGGGGGAGCGTAAAACCTTCGGTGAAAGGCTCGCCCCGGATGCGTGGCCCGAAGGACGCTAGTCTGACGGGGCCGGTCTCCTCCAGCTCCTAGGAGAGGGCGAGTCGGTCGAGACTGTGACGAGCGTCGGTGTTTTCGATGTCGCGTGGATCCAGCCGGTCGGTGACTGCGCCGCGGGGGGCCGGCTCGCCTACAGCCGGACGTCGGCCGGGTTGGAGCAGGGGATCGAGGCGGCGCCAGGCCTCAGAGGCCGGCTCGTCCACCAAGCTGCCAGCGGCCGTTAGGGCGGGATTGCGCCGGGTCCGGGTGCGGCCGGAGTGCGCCTCGCCGAGTGGGAAAGACGGAGTGTGATGTTAATCGTCGGGTCCTGCGACACGAGCGGAGTCGGATCCGGCCGGCTTGGCAAGTTTTTTGAGGCGGTCCTGCTGCGCGTTAGCCACAACGAGGAGGTCGTTCACCCTCTTGAGGCGATCCTGCAGCTCTTCGCCCGCGAGCTGATCCATGCCGGCCGTGGCCGCCTCCGCGGCGCGCATGTTCTTCGCAAGAGTCTAGTAGACGGGAGGGAGGGCGCCGAAAGTGTGCCTGATCGCACAACCCCAGGCTCGCATGTCGGCGACCCGGCTTGGCTCGGGAGCGGTAGGCATGAAGCCTTAGGCGGCGTTGTGCTCCTGCTGGGCGGAGCCGAGGCGACGCTGCATGGCGGCGAGTGTCTCGGTGAGGTCCAACAGGCGCTAGCGATCGTCGTTGAGGCGAGTCCGGACCTCGGCGATGTTGGAGGCGTCGATATTGGTGCCGATGGGAACGCGGAGGCTTTGTATCATGGCGTGCAGTGGGTTGGGCGAGCCGGCCCTATCCGCCACGTCCTTAGCTTCGGCGGCCATCCTTGCCGCGCTCGACGATGAGGAGGTGTTGATGTCGATGACGAAAACCTCCACGCAGAGGTCCATCGCGCCGGCAGGAGCACCGTCGCTGATGGAGAGTGGGGAGTCGGAAAAGCTAAGTATCTCGCAGGGGTACTCGTCATCCGTTGGCGCGTCGGAGACGCGCAGCGTGGTGAAGGAGGCGGCGAGCGCGTCGATGACGTCGTCCGCCAGCATGCTCCCGGCCAGGACCTCGAGTTGCCCCACGGTGGGCGCCAACTGTCATGGTGGGCGCATGGCAGATGCCATGGGATGGCTAAAGAGAGGAGGAGGCTCAAGGGCACTGGTGGGCTCCAGAGGCGAGGTCGGCATGAGCGAGCGCGGGATGCAAGACATAACCAGGTTCGGGGCTCTCCGTTGAGATAACACCCCTAGTCCTGCCTAGTGTGGTTTATATGTAACAGTACAAAGTTGCTCCTAGAGCTGTATGGAGGGAGAAGGAGGTCTGGCCATGGCTTAGGCTACTCCCTCTCCTCGGGTGTTGCTTTGTGTGTGAATTGTGTGAATTAAGTGGGTTATGCCCGTATGCAAGCGGGATCCTGGGGGGTTTTATAGGTCAACCCCCCAGGGGTACAAGGGTAATATTACAAGGCTGTAGGGTCGGGTTGTCAGTGTCCAGGAACCCGGTGCTGGGACCCGCCGGGTACCAGGGCTCGCCGGGTTCTCCGGGCGCAGGCCCCATGCGCCTAGGGGGCACTGTGTGCCGTCTTGTCGATCGTCAGGGCATGGCCGGGTTGAGTCGGCTACAGTGGCGCTCCGTCAGGTCGCCGCTTGTGGGCGTCATTGGTCACACCGGGACACTGTTGCCACGCCCGGCCTAGCCAATGGGTAGGTGTAGGGCACTGTAGCCACGCCGGCCCTAGTCAGCGGGTAGGTGGAGGGCACTGTTGCCTCGTCCGGCTGACCAGAGGGATGGGTGGGGTACTGTGGCATTGATCATTAGCTGGTGGAGATTCGTCCCATCGTACGGCTAGGATGGGACGGCCGCTGACCTTTGGCCGGGTTTGGAGAACACGCCAAGGGCGGTGCTGGCTTGCTGGAGAAGTCTTGAGCGTGGTTGTTGGGGCCGTGTCCAGGAGCCTGGCTGGGTTGGCCTTCTTGGCCGGATCGAGCGACCTGGCCGAGTCGAGCAACTCGGCCAAGGTCGGGCCGGATTGAGGGGTGATGCTGGCCCCATTGTTTTTGAAAAGGATCCAGGTTCCGTTGCCTGCCTGGGGTTTATCCCCCCGACACTTCACAAGGCAGGATGTTCCTGATGAAAAGAGCATGATCTATCACTTCAGGGGTGGCCTCAGAGAGGATCTGCAGTTAGCTCTCATTCTTGTTCAGCTTACTCAGTTCGATAAGTTCTATAACATGGCCCTCAAGCAAGTGGTTCTTAGCTCAAGTGTGAGGCTTCAAAGAAGAGAATCAGGAATGTAGTTCAGTCTTCTTCTTCCTCACAAGTGGCAGCTAAGCAACAGAAGTTCTGGCTTCCTCCGCCTCCTCCATTTCGTCAGCCCTACCAGCAGAAGATCAAAGGTGGCTGAGGGAGTCCTGGATTAGGGGGTGCCCAGATAGCCGGACTATACCTTCGGCCGGACTCCTGGACTATTAAGATACAAGATTGAAGACTTCGTCCCGTGTCCGGAAGGGACTTTCCTTGGTATGGAAGGCAAGCTTGGCGATACGGATATGTAGATCTCCTACCATTGTAACCGACTCTTTTTAACCCTAGCCCTCTCCGGTGTCTATATAAACCGAAGGGTTTTAGTCCGTAGACACAACAATCATACCATAGGCTAGCTTCTAGGGTTTAGCCTCCTTGATCTCGTGGTAGATCTACTCTTGTACTACCCATATCATCAATATTAATCAAGCAGGATGTAGGGTTTTGCCTCCATCAAGAGGGCCCAAACCTAGGTAAAACATCGTGTCCCCTGCCTCCTGTTACCATCTTCCTAGACGCACAGTTCGGGACCCCCTACCCGAGATCCGCCGGTTTTGACACCGACATTGGTGCTTTCATTGAGAGTTCCTCTGTGAAGTCGCCATCAGGAAGGATGCCTCATCCCGTCTTTAAAGACGGTACCGTTGCTAAGGGAGCTTTGGCTGTCAGCCAAACTCTCCGTCTAGGTGGTTTCCTTATGACCGCCTGTTCGGCTGTTGCGCCGACGATGACCTCTCGGGTCATCGAAAGCAATCTTCACGTCAGCTCGGAATTCGCCGAGCAGCTAGATCCAATGGAGCTCTCTTCCCTAAACGAGCTCTTGGATCGCATCGCCGCCCTGGGAGTTGCTACGGATTACGACCAGATTGGGCCTTAACCCGATCTGAGAGAGATTAACTCTTCCCAGGTCACCCATCACGTTGTCGTGGAAGAGGGACAGTGCGGCGACCCTTCATCTATCTTATGGACTATCTATGTCCGGATTCCCGATCCCTCCAAGCCGGATACCCACGGAGGGGAGGACATCACTCAAGACCTGAACTTAAAGTCAGGCGACGGGCTAGATTCATTGGACAGCATCCAAGAATCCAAACTTCTGAGTTCGGAAACTCCTTGGCCTCTGGGTCTCAGATTGGGTGAGGTTTTGGATTTGATTCCACCCACCCGTACATAAGCGATCTATCCCAAATTAGGCAAGAGCGCGAAGAAACAGTACATCATTACTGGGCCAGATTCCTCCTGGTTATGAACAGGATAAAGGACTGTCGCGAGGAAGACGCAATTTCATTCTTCTGCAATAATTGCACGGACAAGGGAATCCTCAACGCCATAAGTCACCGTGATATTACACGCTGCGCTGACCTGGCGTCCATAGTACGGAAGTACTATGCGATGGAAAGCGCCTGGAAAACCGAAATTAAATTTTGGGACAATCCGGCCCCGAATACAAAACCAGTCCGAAATGAAAGGGTGCATCATCGCCAGACACCCGGGTTCAATACCAAAAAGCAAAAGCCCTCTACAGGGCACGGAACCGTACTGGAAGGATGGCTTAATGGACCCTGTAAAATTCACAGTGCGGAGGGCGCCACACCAACTCACAGCCTTAGAGCATGTTGGATACTCCGGCAGGTGGCAAAAATTGGCGAAGACCTTCTAATTCCAGAAGCCATAGAAAGCCACCCCAGAGACACCAGTATGGTATTAACAGTCTTCGAGACTTTCGCATCAAATAATATGCGAAAAAGAACTCTCCACAGCCTTGCCGAAGTCTACCAAGTAGCAACAATAAACCCATGGAGTGACACGGCTATTACTTTTAACACTAGTGATGAACCTAAATTCCGAACAGCCCAAGCACCAGCCGCATTGGTCCTCAGTCCAATAGTGGATGGCTTTCGTCTTACCAAGGTACTCATGGATGGCGGCAGCGGATTGAACCTCATTTATGAGGAAACCCTTCAAATAATGGAAATAGACTGGAACCGCATTGAGCTAAGCAGCACAACCTTTAGAGGAATAATCCCTAGTCGGGAAGCGCGCTGTATAGGAAAAATCACACTAGATGTGGTGTTCGGCATGCCGGATAATTACAGGTCTGAAGAGGTCACATTCCAAGAGGCCCCGTTCAGTAGCGGATACCACGCTCTGCTAGGACGGGAAGCGTTTACAATCTTCCAAGCAATACCCCATTACGGGTACATGAATCTCAAGATGCCCGGGCCTAACAGAATCATCACTCTCGCTAGTGATCCGGACATAGCACTCTGTGCTGAAAACAAGACAACCACACTGGCCCTCAAGGCGCTATCCAAAGCCCTAGCGGCTAAGGAACTGACTGCGCTGCGCTCCATGGTGAATAGGGACGATGTGATACTCGACAAAAGATCCAAGTCCACCTCCTTTAAACCGGCGGACGAAATAGTCAAATTCCAGGTCCATCCAACGGACCTTAATAAAACAGCTTCCATCGGGGTACAGTTAAACCCTGATGTAGACGCCACACTGCGAGAGTTCCTACGAGAGAACTGGGAAATATTCGCCCGACACCCTTCAGACATGCCAGGAATCCCACGCAGGCTGGCCAAACACAGCTTAAATATCCTAAAAGGATGCAAGGCAGTCAAACAGGCTCTTCGGCGTTTTTCCGAACCTAAGAGACAGGCCATGGGAGAGGAACTAGCCAAGCTATTGGAGGCCGGATTCATCAAAGATATAAAACACCCGGACTGGCTAGCAAACCTGGTGATGGTACCAAAGAAGGACAAATCCTGGCGCCTGTGCGTTGATTTTAAAGACCATAACCAGGCTTGCCCAAAGGATCCCTTCCCCCTCCCCCACATCGATCAAATTATCGATGCTACCGCAGGACACGATTCGTTGTGTTTCCTCGACGCATACTCCGGCTACCATCAAATAAGGATGGCAGAGTCAGACCAAGCCGCAACGGCATTCATCACACCATACGGCCCATTCTACTTCAACACAATGCCCTTCGGGCTCAAAAACGCCAGCGCAACATATCAGCGCATGATTCAGACATGTCTGGCAAACCAGATCGGCAAAATAGTGGAGGCATACGTAGATGATGTGGTCGCTAAAACAAGACATGTCGAATCTCTAGTAGACGACTTGAGGTTAACATTCGATAACCTCCGAACATACGACATCAAGCTCAACCCGGAAAAATGCGTTTTTGGCGTTCCAGCTGGAAAGCTCTTGGGCTTCATTGTATCCGGTAGAGGAATTGAAGCAAATCCAGCCAAGATCCGAGCTCTGTCACAACTGGATATCCCGAAGGACCTCAAACAAATACAAAAATTAACCGGATGCGTGGCGGCTCTAAGCCGCTTTATCTCCCGCTTGGGAGAAAAGGCCCTACCCCTTTACCGCCTCCTTCGGCGCACCAAACACTTCGAGTGGACGGATGCAGCCACGGCCGGACTAGACGAAATAAAAGCCATCTTGGCAACAAACCCAGTCCTGGCCACGCCAAACATTGGCGAACCAATGCTATTATACATTGGAACAACCCATCAGGTCGTAAGCGCAGTGCTCGTCGTCGAATGAGAAACGGACGGACATAAATTCCCCCTTCAAAAGCCGGTCTACTACGTGTCCACTGTCCTTACTCCGTGCAAGTCACGATACCTGCATTATCAAAAGATTGCGTACGCGGTATTTATGGCATCCCGGAAGCTGCGACACTACTTTCAAGAGTGTTCAATAATAGTAGCCTCGGAAGTGCCACTTAACGATATTATAAACAACCGCGACGCGATGGGCCGGATTGCAAAATGGGCCATTGAGCACCTCCCGTCCGACATAACTTACAAGCCACAGCGAGCTATCAAGTCGCAAGTTTTGGCCGACTTTGTCGCAGAATGGACGGAGGCCGAACTCCCTAAAGAGTACGGCACATATTCAAACTGGATCATGCACTTCGACGGCTCCAAAATGTTGGACGGTCTAGGGGCTGGCATCATTTTGACATCCCCCACAGGAGACACAGTTCAATACGTACTCTAGATAACGTACACAGACTCCAACAATGCAGCCGAATATGAGGCCCTTTTACATGGTCTCCGGATGGCAGTATCCATGGGCATTCAACGCCTAGAGGTGCGCGGGGACTCGAACCTCGCAATATCCCAAATAAATGGAGTCTTTGATGCCAAGGATCCAAAAATGGCAGCTTATCGCAACGCCGTCCTAAAATGTCAGCTCGGTTCGAAGGGCTCGAATTTCACCATATAGCCCGGGAAAATAATCAGGCGGCAAATGTCCTGGCACGCATCGGCGCAAAACGCGATGTAGTCCCCCCCAACATCTTCTTGGAAGGGCTGTTCAAGCCATCCGTAGTATGGGAAGGGGTACCCGGAAATAATAGCCCGGACCCAACCACACTGCCTGACACCGAACACTTTGACATAATTGGAGGCTCTGCCAATGAAATAACACCTTCAACCCACGTAATAATGGTCGTCATCGCCCCGTGGACAGAACCATTCCTCGCCTACCTTACTAGGCAGGAACTCTCAGAGGACCAAAATGAGGCACGCTGCATAGTGCGGCGATCTAAAGCCTATAAAGTCCATGAGGAAGAGCTTTATAAGAAAAGCACTACCGGAGTCCTTCAAAGGTGCATCTCCGAAGAGGAAGGGCGGAACCTCGTGGCTGAAATTCATGCCGGACTCGGTGGTCATCACGCTGCAGCTCGGTCCATTGTAAGCAAGGCCTTCCGTACATGCTTTTATTGGCCGACGGCCCGAGCAGACGCCCATGACTTAGTCCAACGATGCGTCGGTTGCCAGCTTTTTGCAAACGAAAGCCATATGCCACCCACCGCCCTCCAAACTATCCCCATCACTTGGCCCTTCGCGGTCTGGGGGCTTGACATGGTTGGACCCCTTAAAGGCGGAACCCTCAAGAAAAAATACTTACTGGTCATGGTGGATAATTTCACCAAATGGATAGAAGCCAAGCCTGTTAAGACGGCCGAATCCGGACCGGTGATAGACTTTATATCCAGGTTTTACACCGTTACGGCGTCCCCCACAGCATCATAAATGATAACGGCACGAACTTTACAGCCGACGAGGTAAAACTCTGGTGCAAAAACATGGGCATCAAGCTCGATTATGCTTTCGTCTATCACCCACAAACTAACGGCCAGGTCGAACGTGCAAATGGTCTTATCATGAGCGGCATCAATCCCAGATTAGTGCGGTCCCTTAAGGAATCTAATACGCACTGGGTAGAGGAGCTTGACTCCGTACTCTGGGGGCTGTGGACCACGCCGAATCGCACCACCGGATACACACCATTCTTCATGGTGTATGGTGCAGAGGCAGTTTTGCCCTGCGACAAAATTCATGACCCACCTCGAGTGCGCATGTATGAAGAAAGAGAAGCCGAGCTCGATCGGCAGGACAGTTTGGACGCCTTGGAGGAAGAGCGTGATGTGGCAAAAGCCTGTTCTGCATTCTATCAACAGCAGGCTCGAAGATACCAAAGCAGAGAAGTACGGGCCAAAAATTACAACGTTGGCGAATTAGTTCTACGCCTATCGGACAAGAAAAAGGACAATCTCAAGCCCAAGTGGGAAGGTCCCTTCATAATTGACCAAGTCCTGACTGGTGGAGTGTACCGCCTGCGAGATGCATCAGATAACCGACTCGAGCCGAACCCATGGAACGCAGCCCGTCTCCGAAGATTCTATGCCTAGCGCCGGACTCTGTGTTCGTCTCCTTCCTCTGTCCATTTTTTATATACTTTCTATCTTACATTTCTCTCCTTCTCCCCTCCCTCTCTCTTATAGCATTTAAAGGCTCATAAAGTGACGCGCTATCTGCGCTCATTAAACCTGGGGGCTTCTTTAAACAGAAGCTTATTTATACGGGCTTCATGCCTAACACACGTGTCACACTTCCACATGTACCTTTTATTCACCATTATATGCATCGATATGACGTATGTTTTGGCCAAGCTGGGTTGCCTGGCTCCTGTGCTTACCCCTACGTTCCCGATTGTTCGGCTAGGTGCTAAAGGGAGCACCTCTGCGATTGTTATTTCCGGGTCAGCCGGATGTGTACCTCAGACTGGGTGAAGCCGAAAGCTAGCGTTCTTAAGGGAATATTCGGTCGGTGAACTAAAGATGAACTTTTTTTCACTTATTTATCTATACACCCTAGATGTTTTTCCTGCATCTCTTTTCGCAGAATGGACATGCACTTTAGGGCATGCCTCCCAGGGAAAGGAAACCCTAACGGAACTATTCTCCCTGGAAGATGTTTCTTACTAACCATGTAATATAACATAACTAGTTGGGCACTTGTCTGTTCAAGCACTAATGACCCCTACGCCTGGTCTCCATGCATACCCCGGTTCTTATATAACTGCGAGGGTATTCAGACACACTCCGGACCGTCAGGTCCCGAGGTTGAAGCAAAAAGGTCAGCCATGACAAACGATCTACAATCCGGCTAGGAGGCATTACACATGTCAATTAAAATTACATAGTCAATCTGACTGATTGTATTCCTCTTCAATACCATCTGACAGGCTGTCTAGTTTATAGTCCTATTGGGAATACTTTGCGGCCAATTCTACTTGGCCGTATACTAAGCTCACAGGGATCTCCTTCCCATCGGGCCCCACAGGTCCGACCTCGGCCATGTGGTTTGGGTCAGCCTTCGTGTACCGCGTCTTCACCATGACCCAGGCCTCCCTGGCGCCTTGAAGGCAGGCCGACATCTTCCACAATCGGAAGCGCCGCTGTGCTCCCTTCAGCTTCTCTACAAGCTCTCCAAGGCCTTCGGGCATGGAGACGGATGGCCACAAGGCTTGGGCGACGCCTTGCATCACCTGCTGAACTCGCTCGTGCAGTTGTGAGAGCTTGGGAAGAAGGTCACCCATAGAACCGGGCATTTCCTCTGCAGGACGACCTGTTAGCATACCTACAGACATTACTCTGTTAGTCGACTTCCTCGCCGAACTCTTGTTTCAAATTTCGTTTAAGAACTTACTAAATACGCCGCGTCGAAGCCACCGATTCTCCTTAACGGAGTCCAACAGCGGGGCACGAACATCCTTCAGTTCAACGCCCAGCTTGGTGTTGGCATCTTGGAGATTGTTCTTCTCCCGCCTCACCTTTGTCAGCACACTCTCACCAGCCTTCAGCTGGCGTAGAAGTTGTTGCTCTTCCGGATTTAATCCGGTCCCATCTGCAATTTCATTTGTCAGATTTGCACCCACGCCACACTTCGCAAAATACTTATCTTTCGAAGCGTATATTACCAGAGGGGGTCTCCTTGGGCTCCCCTGCCGCGGCTAGTGCGGCCTCAAGTTGGGCTTTGCACTCTTCAAGCTCCTGGGACAGTAGGGTATTCTTTTCTGTAAGAACCTGCGTAACAAATTATCCATAAATTAGTTATTCTAACTGTTTCAAGTCTCGGGGGCTATTGGTATATATATAATTACCAAAATTTTCTTACCCGTATGTCTTTTACATATTGCTCCGTGGCTCTTGCTAGACCATTTTGAGCGGCACAGAGGTACGCATCTCCCGAATTGAAGGCATCCAATGCCTCTTGGGAGAAACAAGCGTCGCGAAGAACTGTCTGGCGACGCCTGTGGTTCATGGCACTCTCCACCTTGGAATTGGTGGCAGACAGCCTGTCCGCATCCTCTGTCGGAGGAGCGTCCGGTGCGCGCCCTGTGTTCGCCTCCGCTTCCGGACCAGGCTTTGGAGCCTGGCTGGTGGAGGCGCGATTGGCAACCTCTCCGGATATAGTCCGGCGAGGCCTCTTCGTCCTGAAGAGAGCAAGAGCGTTAATATGCATTGAAGGAATAACACCTGGGAATAAGATGGCGCGCTATACCTTTGCGCCGGCGTCTCAGTCCGGACCGCACTTCTTTTCAGCCCGCGGGGCCTTGCCACCCCTCGTTGGCTAGTCGCCGCAGGCTCGGCCTCCCGTCTCAAGGACCTCCCCTGCAAAACACGGTTGTCATACGGCAATCAAAAACACGCGAGGATAGATCCCTTTTCAAAGTGCTGGGACTTTGGTCTCAGTTACCTGTGAGGCTGGGAGTAGCCCTGGGTAATCGGCCGTAATGGCCACCAAGGCGTTGTCCTTGCTCAATTGATGAAACACCCCATCAATCAGCTCCACAGATAAGTCCGGATCCTCTGGAGAGGCTGGGTTGAGGGACCGTCCCGGATCCTTGGGTTATGGAGGAGGGCTGTTTAATTCTTTAACAGCCTGGCGCAGTTCCTGCGTTAAGGTTGTTAGACTGAATACTTAACGATGGGAATATAAAACGGATGGGCAAGTAAAAGTGTCCGCTTACCCAACTTGGGGGATTGAACATAGAAAATCCACCCTGTGGGTTGACGTGGAGAAATTCCTCCTCTTCTCCCTTGTACAAAGCGGACAAGATCTTTATTAGAGCGGGAGCCGAATCCGGCCCCTTACGGCCATGGCGGGTGGCGTCGTCCTCCCCGTTGAAGTCCCACATGCGGTGGCCTCTATACTGAAGCGGCTACACCCCTCGCATGACGCATGCGGCCATGACCCCGATCATGGTTACTCTGGAATGAGCTAACAATCTTATCCGGCCCATTAGGTAAAGAACGTCCTTGTCACTTTCCCTCTGAGGGCTCCGTGGACGCCAGCTTAGGCGCTTCTTTAGGGGAGCACTGTCGAACTCAGGGAGGCCGATCCGGACAGGATCCGGCAGCGAGACGTCCTCTATATAAAACCATTCTGAAGGCCAGTCCTCGGACGCCTTCTTTGGGGTTCCGGATATATATCCGGTCCCGGCGATGCGCCTCACTTCGGCTCCACCCACTTGATATATTGACCCCTTCTGAGAACGGGGCACAAGGAAGAATAGCCTTTTCCACAGCGCGAAATGAGCCTCGTAGCCCAAAAACAGCTCGCAAAGGGCTACGAAGCCCGCGATATGCAATATGGAGGCAGGCGTGAGGTTGTGCAGCTAGAGGCCATAGAACTCCAGGAGCCCCAGAGAAACGGATGAATTGGAAATCCGAGCCCTCTTATTAAGTAAGGGACAAGGCATACCCGCTCTCCTTTGGAGGGATTGGGGGCGCTCTCTGCTTGCTCTCCGCCATTATAGGTGGCAAGTCCGGCTTGAACCGGGACCATATAGGGTGGGGGGAGAAATCCCTTGGTCTAGAGCATCACTAGCTCGCTGTGCGGGATGGAGCATCTCTCCCAATCTCCAGGCTAAGGGCTGGAAGGGCGAGAGGAGGAGCTGCGGCGGCCGGCCATGATAGAATGGACCTCTGTCGGATACGCTCTGATGAATACTCGCGGAGGGGAGAAGGTGTGGTTTGGATCTAAATCCTCGTCCCCTTAAATAGGCGGCTCATTCGGGCGGCTAGGGGTGTAAATGTAAAAACACCCTGACTTTTCGTATTCGTTTGACACACGGAAGACGGCCATTCTTGGGCGTAGAAGCCAAGGAGCGCTACATTACAAGAAACCGGACATTATTCAACAGGTACATGGAATTTGGAGGAGAACCCGCCTTGCAATGCCGAAGACAATCTGCGCGCCGGACTCGTCGTCATTGAAGCCTGGTTCGGGGGCTACTGAGGGAGTCCTGGATTAGGGGGTGTCCGGATAGCCAGACTATACCTTCTGCTGGACTCCTGGACTATGAAGATACAAGATTCAAGACTTCGTCCCGTGTCCGGAAGGGACTTTCCTTGGCGTGGAAGGCAAGCTTGGCGATACGGATATGTAGATCTCCTACCATTGTAACCGACTCTGTGTAACCCTAGCCCTCTTCGGTGTCTATATAAACCGGAGGGTTTTAGTCCGTAGATACAACAATCATACCATAGGCTAGCTTCTAGGGTTTAGCCTCCTTGATCTCGTGGTAGATCTACTCTTGTACTACCCATATCATCAATATTAATCAAGCAGGACGTAGGGTTTTACCTGCATCAAGAGGGCCCGAACCTGGGTAAAACATCGCGTCCCCTGCCTCCTGTTACCATCCGCCTAGACGCATAGTTCGGGACCCCCTACCCGAGATCCGCTGGTTTTGACACCGACAGTGGCCATGGATCTTCCCACCCACCCAAGCCAGTCTATCAGAACAAGTCTCAGACTCAAGCTCCGAGGGTAGGTCCTCCCACTCCTTATCATCGTCCGCTCTCAGAGGTTACTTGCAACAAGTGTCAGCAGAAAGGTCACTATGCAAATAAGTGCTTCAACCAAAGGCGCCTTCCGCCTCCTCCTCGTATGAGGTCTTCAAGCAGTGGAGTGTTCAAACATAATCCCAAGTCTGCAAGGGTGAACGTTGAATGTAGATCAAGGAGAGGATTCTTCAGAAGTGTTCATGGGTAATCTTCCAGTTAATGTTATTCCTGCAAAAGTATTATTTGATACTGGTGCATCTATTTCATTCATATCAAGACCTTTTGCATCCATGCACAATTTGCAAGCAGGAAAGAAAGGAGTCTGTATTTTTTTCAACTCCCATGTATAGCCAATAACAGACTTACCAGAAGTTGTGCATCCCAATGTGGCAAACATTTTGCTCGGGCTTGACTAATAAAAAGTAAAATAAGACAAGCATTTCAGATAAGTGAAATATTTAGATATTACTGTTGTACTATGATTATTAGAGCTATGACGTGCTTGAACCATCTCATCTTGTTTCTGTTCTGGAATTTGTTCTTTAGAAAACATTCAACTACTTGCTCATCTTCACAATAATGGATCCACCTTTGTGCCCGAGGTCCTTGAATGCATTCGATGCACCTTGTTGGA
This sequence comes from Triticum urartu, assembly GCF_003073215.2. Lineage (NCBI taxonomy): Eukaryota > Viridiplantae > Streptophyta > Magnoliopsida > Poales > Poaceae > Triticum > Triticum urartu. Next base: position 370,608,068 of record NC_053025.1, on the reverse strand, counting down.
GGATGTCGTTGCGGTAAAGACTAAAGATATTGCATCTTTCACAATCATAGTGCAATGAGAGATAACAATCTGTTAGCAAGGCCTCTCATTGGGAAAAAAGCAATCAAAAGCGAGTGATGAATTTCATACCAAATGCACAAAAAATTAAAACCAATGTGCAGCACATAAATCATTGGCACAACGAGAACATGTATTAATTTCTATTTGCATAATTTTAAAAGGCCAGCAAAATGCATATCCCTATGCAGAAATTTGTAGTGAAGCTTTGCCTGTTGTACGGTGCCAATTGTGTTTTCACACAAGAAGCTTGTGATGCGGTCTGCTCCTGAATATGCATAGATTGTCTCTGACTTATAAAGGATCCAAAGCACATATGCTTGCATCACAGAACTATAAAGCTATGAGAAGCATTGTAGTGGAGTAATCATTTCAAGCAAATCAATAGCCATCATAATTCTTTCATTTTTTCTAATGATATATCATCCATATAGTTTCCTTACATTATACATAGAACGTGAGAACCCAAAATTATTATTCAAGCCTTATATACCATCTAACAAAATGCTATGCGTGTAGCATGTTTGACTCTATTATAAGTATATATCTGTTGAAGTTTGACATTAATTTAGAAAATATTGTGTACAAAACAAACATCCGTTGACAATTAAAATTGACCATAGGTGTTGTTTTCGATTGTCTTTTTCTGGATGTAAAAAAGCCAACATGCTATACGTGGGAGGCATAGTGGTTTCCAAGTTCGGCATAGTGGTTTGGATGGTCTAGAAGAGGAAATCGGATATGTGCATGCTGGGCATAGTGGTTTGTAAGCTCAGCAACAATCTCGTCACTACAGTTCTACACATTCAAAGGTTGCCAACTTGTTAATTTAAGTAGTTCGATAGTTCTGCAAAGCAAACTATTCATAATTGTAATTAGAACTCAAATGCATAGCATATTAGGATACCTATGCTCAACGTGGACATCAAGAGAAACCTGAAGAACGCCGGCAACTTGCAGGCTGCCCCTACATGCTTGGTATATACATACCTTCATTGTTGCTCTGCCTCTCTTTGGGAATTTATGGAGTCCTGGTGTTGATTGCTAATGCATGCTGCAAGCAGCTAGCATACCACCATGGCGTGAGCACTGACCTGGTAAACTTCATGAAACACCAATCCATCTGCAGGAGGAAGATGCACATGAAGAAAGGATCCAACTATGGGAAAAGAGTAGATCACTAACCAAATTGAACAACGTGTACCTCATCGATCTTGTATGTCTCCAGGTTTGTGATCACAAGACCCAATCCGGCAATAAGGCTTGTAATTCCAAACAAACCAAGAAGATTTAAACAGTGAGAACCAAAAATTAGGCATCACAAAGACAAACAAAGGGGAACTCAACACTGACACCCAAAATTAAGCATTAGGTCAAGAAGCATGCTTACATCAATCTGGTTATGCAGGTAACGCGGAAGCTTCGCTGGCATGGTGGGCATGTGCAACGGATGGCAACGAAGATACAGGCGGGGAGGCGGGGATGGTCGGCGCTGAGGCCGGGCTTCTCCGTCACGTAGTCCACCTCCACCTGCAATAAACCATGGCGTTTGGCATGACTCGAGCGGATTACGGGGCGGCGGAACCGGAGCTCGCCTGGGGGCGGGGGTCGGGTTCGTGGTGGGCACTCTCCTCGAAGCCCTCGCCGGCTCCTGTGACACTGCTCTTCCTGTCCCTGTGGCGGTAGCGGCGGCAGGGGTGGCCGCGCTCGGTGTCCCGCGGGTCGGCTGCGACCCCCTCCTCCTCGGTGCCTCCGCTGCGCTCCTCTCTCTGGCGACAACGACATCTGGCAGCAGATAGACGAGATCAGGAGCGAGGGGTCGGGGAGAGGTGGGGCCGATGGGACGTGTGATGATGGGTGGGAGCGTGGGCTAGTTTTTCGGGTTTGTATATGCATGCGGGATCGAGCGTTTTTTACTGCGTGATGGGTGGGAGGAGGTCGATCGGGGCTATTTATTTTTCAATCATGGCTTTTCTGTTTTTTGTTTTATCGCGCGGAGAGAGAGGGAATCGTAGGAGGGTGGGATGGAGGGGAGCGAGGCGATCGTGAAGGCTAAACCATCGAGGTTGAACCATCACGACGTTCGATTTTCCATTAATAGTAGAGATATACAAGCTTCTGCCAATGTGGATACCTCTGCTTGGACTCAATAAGCACCTCACTGATGTAGTAAACCGGCCGCTGAACCGGATGCCCCTTGCCTGATTCCTTCCTTTCCGCCACAATGGCTACACTGACAGCTCGGCTATTGGCAGCCACATATAACAACAAATGCAGCTTATCAATGGGAGCAGCAAGAACCGGCGGCTCAGCCAACTTTTTCTTCAGGGCCTCAAACGCCTTATAAGAAGCAACACTCCAAACAAAGTGATCTGTCTTGTTCATCATCCGGTAAAGAGGGATGTCCTTCTCACCCAACCGGCTTACGAACCGGCTTAAGGCTGCAATACGACCCGCCAATCGCTGACCATCATTGATACACGCCGGTTTAGCCATTGAGGTGATAGTCTTTATCTTCTCTAGGTTAGCTTCAATACCTCGTTCTGAAATCAGAAAACCCAAGAGCTTGCCTGCTGGCACACCAAAGACACACTTGGCCAGGTTAAGCATCATCTTGTTGACCCGGAGATTATGAAAGATCTCTTTCAAATCATCTATCAAGGTTTCCTTCTTCCTGGACTTCACCACAATATCATCCACGTAGGCATGAGCATTGCGCCCAATTTGATCATGAAGACAATTCTGCACACACCGCTGGTAAGTCGCCTGGCCCCGCTTGAGCCCAAAAGTCATAGACACGTAATAGAAGGCTCCAAAGGGAGTGATGAAGGCTATTTTCTCCTAGTCCTTAACTGCCATCTTGATCTGATGATAACCAGAATAAGCATCCCAAAAACTCAAATGCTCACAACCCACTGTAGCATCAATAATCTGATCAATACAGGGGATAGCAAAGGGATCAATCGGACAAGCCCTGTTTAAATTCATATAATCCGCACACATGCGCCAGGTGCCGTTTTTCTTAAGCACCAGCACCGTGTTAGCCAACCACTCAGGATGAAAAACTTGAACAATGAACCCAGCCGCCAAGAGCCGGGCTACCTCCTCACCAATAGCCTTACGCCTATCTTCATTTAAACGGCGAAGAAATTGCTTGACGGTTTAAACTTTGTATCAATATTGAGAGTGTGCTCAGCGAGTTCCCTCGGGACGCTTGGCATATCTGAAGGCTTCCATGCAAAGATGTTCCGGTTCTCATAGATGAACTCGATGAGCGCGCTTTCCTACTTCGGATCCAGATTAGCACTGATGCTGAACTGCTTGGATGAGTCGCTAGTAACAAAGCCAACTAGCTTAGTGTCATCTGCTGACTTAAACTTCAACAAGGGGTCAACATTATCCCTGTAAAATTTCAACTCTTCTATTGCACAAACAGATTCAGCATAAGCGGCATCACCTTCTTCACACTCCAAGGCTACCTTGTGACTTCCATGCACTGTGATTGTGCCCTTGTGACCCGACATCTTAAGCTGTAAGTAAACATAACAAGGCCTTGACATGAATTTAGCGTAAGCCAGCCGTCCAAACAAAGCATGATAAGGGCTCTTGATTTTAACCACTTCGAAGGTCAGTGTCTCAGGCCTAGAATCATACTCATCCCCAAAGGCAACCTCCAAAGATATTTTACCCACTGGATATGCCGACTTACCAAGCATCACATCGTGAAAAACAGTGTTTGACGGCTTAAGATTTTTGTCGGTCAATCTCATGCGACGGAAAGTTTCATAGTAAAGGATATTGATGCTGCTACCTCCATCCATGAGCACTTTAGTGAACTTCTATCCTCCAACCTGAGGTGCCACCGCTGGCTCAACGACGTTCACTGCCATTTTATGGAGCTTCTGATCCCGCTAACATAAACTCGTGGTGACGACGTGGTACTGCCCACTATTCAATTGCTTTGGGTTACTATGATAACCAGACTGCTACTGATTCTCCTGATTATTCTGTTGATTGTAACCTCCTTGATTGCCTTGGCCTTGAAAACAGGTATTTGAACTGCCACCTCCATGACCCGGATCCTGAACCGCCATTTGGGCCATGGTTATTCTAGAAAAGATGGGAATTCCTGAACTCTTTCATGATAAAACAATCCTTCCACAAATGGACAGATGGCTTCTCATGTGTTCCGTGCTTCGGACACGGCTGATTCATTATTGCCTCGAGGTTGAATTTTGTCCCTCCAGACTGAGCCGGCCTCCCCTTGTGACACTGGTTACCATTCCGCACACCAGTTTTGGCAACGAAGTTTAAATTACCGTCGGCTCTATGCTTACCGTTGCCACCCTGATGGGCCGGGTTGTACTGCTGCCCCTTCATGCCGCTACTCTTTTCCCCTTACCCGGCCTTTCATCATCAGACTCGGGGTCCTTGGTACTATCAGAGTCGGCATACTTGACAAGGGCTGCCATGAGCTCCCCCATGTCGCTTCAATGGCGCTTAAGACGCCCAAGCTTCTGTTTGAGAGGGAGGAAACGACAATTTTTCTCCAACATTAAAATTGATGAGTCGACATTGATATTATCTGATGAGTGTATGATAGTTGAGACCCGGCGCACCCAGTTGGTTGTTGACTTGCCTTCACCTTGGACACAAGAAACCAAATCCACGATTGGCATAGGCTTCTTGCACGTATCTTTAAAATTTTGAATAAAACGGGCCTTCAGCTGCGCCCACGACCTGATGGAGTTGGCGGGCAGCCCCTTTAACCAAGTAAGAGCCGGCCCTTCTAACATCATGGTGAAATACTTAGCACACACTGCTTCACTAACATCCAGCATCTCCATGGCCATCTCATAACTCTCAACCCAAGCCTTAGGAGGTTGATCTGCCATGTAATTAGGCACTTTGCGAGGACCCTTGAAATCCTTGGGCAAGTGCTCGTCACACAGAGCCGGCACTAAACAGGTCACACCCAAGGTTCTAGAGGTCACGCCTGTCTCTACTGAGGTTGTCGGCTAAACCGGAGACAGTCGATGAGCCACTTGCTGAGCTGCCAGCTTGGCCTCCCAACGCGCCCTGCCTTGACCCACCAGGGTCTGAGCATTGGCACCGCCGTGCGCCGGATTACCGCAATGTTCACTGCTTGAGACCGTTGGTTCGTCAATGTGCCTGCTATAACTCTGGCTTGGACGAGGGGTTGAATGGATCCGCTCGTGTAGCGACCCGACCTCAAACGGTCAAGTCTCTGTGCTTCAGTGTCATCCCTGGATCGGTAATGCTGACACACACAGTACTCAAGGATTTATAACATAGTAGCAATCACACACTTATTACATCGGATGTCTGCAAAGAGAACTTATTACAATAAATATGGCTTAAGGCCATCTAATACGATAACAACGGAAGGCTTGGAAGATAAAGTGAGTCAATCAACTCCAACGGCATAGCTGAGCTGCACGGCAACGACCTAACGAACCTTACACCTCGTCTGAAAAATCTGCAACATAATACGTTGCAGCCCGAAAACGGGTCAGCACATGGAATATGCTGGCAAAATAACACAGTAAAGCAGGAACGGAATAATGCTATCACTACATGCATATTTGGCTGGTGGAAAGCTCTATGGTTATAGTTTTGCGAAAAGCCAATTTTTCCCTACAACAAAGAAATAGATTTTAACTTAAATATCATGGTAGTTGAAACATCATTGAGAAGGTTCCTCCAATTCAATCCCAATTAAGGTGATTAACAACCCAAAAATATTATTTTTAGGGTGATAAGATACATAAGATACTCCAAGTACTAGATACTCAAGATTGTCCATAACCGGGGACACGGCTAACAATGATTAGTTTATACACTCTGTAGAGGTTTGTGCGCTTTTCCCCACAAGACTCGATCTCCTCTGTTGGTTTTGTCGCACTACAGGGTGTTTGAGAAACGGATGACCGAGACATAGTCTTTCAGAAACATTAACTCTCTACTCAGGGCAGACCATACCAAACCTACAAACCCACTACCTGCTGATCCACCTCTTCAAGGGCTTCACGTAACTTACTCAACTATGCTAGAGCCCATAATAGCTTGTGGCTGCACATGTAAGTTTCTAGCATGAATAATCTCAGCTCCCTCTGAGCCTGGGTGGCGGTCCATAGGAAGATCACACGGGTACTCCGGGATTTCCAAAAATACAGGCAGCATTGGGCACTCCGGTGCCTCAATCCACCCATATGTGTATTTAAGTTGTCACCTTAAGTTGAACCATTAATTAACAATCTCACATCTGTCATGGATTTCATTCACCCAAACCACGTCTACGAGCATAGCATAGCAATATAAGCAACGCGTAGAAGTAACTCCCAGGTGTTTGAATGTAACAGGGTAATAGGTTCTACCTCATCATCTACTTCCCAACCCACATGTTAATGACATCCTAACCATGCAATGTTTGAGGATTGGAACTAATGCATAAAAACTGGGTGATAAAGGGATATGATCAAAGTGTTACTTGCCTTGCTGACGATCCGCGTAACCTAGAGTCTCCAAATAACACGCTTCGCTCTCCGGGAATTCTATCGTAAACAAACAATAACTTACATAAGCAATCTAGCTAAGAAACACGTCTAAATCTCAAATAAGAAGATCTAGCCAGAAAGTTCAACTTAAGAACTCCGGTTTACAAAAAGAATCAAATCAAACGGAGCAACAAAACTCAAACGGAAAAAGAAACAAGATCCGTTTACTAATCTGGACCTAGGTCAAATTTTATAGTAGCAAAAACTTGTGCAAGTTGGTTAAGCGGAAAGAAGGTCTCGAGACGAAGATCTAGGTGCTTGAATCGCCTGATTCCGATTAACCAGCAAAAAGATAAACTAGAACGAAAATCGGATCAGAAATCACGATCAAAAATAATCGTGGAATAATCCGATAAAAGGAAACTGACGAACAAGCTAACAAACGAGCGTTCGTTGTTTGTAACTAACGTGCGAAAACCGTTCGTTAAAACGAATGTCCGGACGAACCTCCGCAAAAAAGAAAAAACCGTAAAAAAATCGGCGAACCGAAAAAAACAGGCTAGGGTTTTTCTAAAAAAACCGAACTGTTTTAAAAAAAAA